>NW_027192912.1:0-259000 GCF_949987515.2 Delphinus delphis | reverse complement strand
TCCGGCTGGAAGTAAACATCTGGCAACCGACTGCCGTACGCAGGCGTCCTGGGGGAGCCCCCCCCCACCCCGGTTTCCTTCGGGACGCACATTGGTGTCTCACAGAAGAGCCCACATTCCCAACTGGGGGCACGCCAGCGTGGAATGTAAGGCTGTTTAGAACGGCGTACCTTGAGGCCGTGTGAAGGCCGTACAAACGAGAGCTTTCGAGCGAACAGGGCAGCGCTTCGCCATCGTCGTCGCACGTTCACGGAGCTTAATCAAACGAAGGCATTTACTTCCTGTGGCTCAAACGCAAGAGAGGAGTTGGAAGGCATCCAGTGCCCTTTGACAGTTGTTACAACGAACGTGAGTGCACGGTGTCTCGTGAAATAAAGCCCTAGCACTGTTGAAGCCCTCCGTTAAGGCATGCTTCTTCGCTCCTAGGGCACTCCGAGGTGTTACTGACGGGGGAAATCTGGACTTTTGCTTGAGGCCGGGGTGGGGCGAGGGGACTCACAGTTCTTGTGCCGGCGAGCTCCCGAGCGCTCCTGCTGAAGCTCCCAGCAAGGAACTGAGAGCAGCAGGCCTCACACGCGTAAACTCAGACTTCTGCTGTCACGAGTAAACTCAGACTTCTTATGGGAGGCCTTCCGGCAGCAAAGAGAAGGTGGGCGCGAGCAGTGTACTTCAGGCAGCTTAGGACCCGCCACTGTCTCGTTTACCACGGAGGGGAATAAGGTTTAGCCAGGGTCGCCCAGCTTCAAACCGGAGCTCCTCTAGGGATGCTCAGCGGTTTCTGCTTACCTCAAGGAAACACAACGGGAGGAACAGGGCCCTTCCGTGGAGGCCCGTTTGGGCACAGGGACCTCTGCGTGGGAGCTACTGGGTAAGTATGGCAGTCCCTTAGGTAGGCCTCAGTGACCAAGGCTCTCTGGCTCATGCCTAGCTGTGTAAAGAAGTGTGGCAAACGCACGTACTGCTCCTCAGGCTGGGCGCACAGCCTAGCTTTCGCTTCTATGAGAGTGCTGTCCCGAGTCTCTTCCTGGAGCCAGTCGTCAGCACGGTGCCTTTTGGCACTGCAGTTCTCTTTCAGTCAAGGAGGCCGTTCGACTGGCAAAGGGAGTCTGCGCAGCACTGCTTTCGCGAGGCTCTTTGACGACTGGGGCACTCAACCCAGGCAAGCCAGAGAGCAGTACGTTGCCCTTGCTCTGAATGTGAAGAGCTTCCTCCAGGGGCCTGTTTAGGCTAAGGTTCCTCTAGAAGCCGGGAGCCGCCGTTCCGCCACGGAGAGGAGTCATCCTGCGCAATTGGCGAACGAGCTCCTATCCTGTGTGCCCCCAGGAGCGTCGCAGAGTTAAGGCACTCCGTGGTGGAGTCTGGCCTCACGGAAACCACTGCACACCCAACTCCCCCGACGTGAAACGCTGGAACTTTTACCTTGAGGCCTGAGGTGACCTTTCGTTTGGCCGGAGCGGAACATGTAGTGCCGTGGGAGGAGTTTCTAGCAAGGTATTGCCAGCACGGTTTTCCGCTTTGAGAGAACACGCAGCCTCGGCCCACAACGACAATCCTGCCGTGCAGAGACGTCGGGCCGCTAGTGCTGTTCGGGCAGCTTTGAAGCCAAGCGCACGGCGCCTCCAAACGGGCAGAAAGCGTACTCTCCCATCCGCGTCCCGCTTTCAAGCTGAATGACGCAGCGTGTTTCTCGGAAGGTTCTGCCGAGCTATCTAGTACAAAGGAGAGAGTGCCTGCCTCTGCCGAGAAAGGTTTTGACGTGGGGATTGCTGGACGTGCGGAAGAGCGTTGCCCAGGCCGTGCCAAGTTTAGGCTTTGGTGATTCTGGATGTTCCCAAGGGTCCAGAATTGTCCCTGGGAAAGCTGTCTTTTTTCTCTTTCTCCGGCTGGAAGTAAACATCTGGCAACCGACTGCCGTACGCAGGCGTCCTGGGGGAGCCCCCCCCCCATCCCGGTTTCCTTCGGGACGCACATTGGTGTCTCACCGAAGAGCCCACATTCCCAACTGGGGGCACGCCAGCGTGGAATGTAAGGCTGTTTAGAACGGCGTACCTTGAGGCCGTGTGAAGGCCGTACAAACGAGAGCTTTCGAGCGAACAGGGCAGCGCTTCGCCATCGTCGTCGCACGTTCACGGAGCTTAATCAAACGAAGGCATTTACTTCCTGTGGCTCAAACGCAAGAGAGGAGTTGGAAGGCATCCAGTGCCCTTTGACAGTTGTTACAACGAACGTGAGTGCACGGTGTCTCGTGAAATAAAGCCCTAGCACTGTTGAAGCCCTCCGTTAAGGCATGCTTCTTCGCTCCTAGGGCACTCCGAGGTGTTACTGACGGGGGAAATCTGGACTTTTGCTTGAGGCCGGGGTGGGGCGAGGGGACTCACAGTTCTTGTGCCGGCGAGCTCCCGAGCGCTCCTGCTGAAGCTCCCAGCAAGGAACTGAGAGCAGCAGGCCTCACACGCGTAAACTCAGACTTCTGCTGTCACGAGTAAACTCAGACTTCTTATGGGAGGCCTTCCGGCAGCAAAGAGAAGGTGGGCGCGAGCAGTGTACTTCAGGCAGCTTAGGACCCGCCACTGTCTCGTTTACCACGGAGGGGAATAAGGTTTAGCCAGGGTCGCCCAGCTTCAAACCGGAGCTCCTCTAGGGATGCTCAGCGGTTTCTGCTTACCTCAAGGAAACACAACGGGAGGAACAGGGCCCTTCCGTGGAGGCCCGTTTGGGCACAGGGACCTCTGCGTGGGAGCTACTGGGTAAGTATGGCAGTCCCTTAGGTAGGCCTCAGTGACCAAGGCTCTCTGGCTCATGCCTAGCTGTGTAAAGAAGTGTGGCAAACGCACGTACTGCTCCTCAGGCTGGGCGCACAGCCTAGCTTTCGCTTCTATGAGAGTGCTGTCCCGAGTCTCTTCCTGGAGCCAGTCGTCAGCACGGTGCCTTTTGGCACTGCAGTTCTCTTTCAGTCAAGGAGGCCGTTCGACTGGCAAAGGGAGTCTGCGCAGCACTGCTTTCGCGAGGCTCTTTGACGACTGGGGCACTCAACCCAGGCAAGCCAGAGAGCAGTACGTTGCCCTTGCTCTGAATGTGAAGAGCTTCCTCCAGGGGCCTGTTTAGGCTAAGGTTCCTCTAGAAGCCGGGAGCCGCCGTTCCGCCACGGAGAGGAGTCATCCTGCGCAATTGGCGAACGAGCTCCTATCCTGTGTGCCCCCAGGAGCGTCGCAGAGTTAAGGCACTCCGTGGTGGAGTCTGGCCTCACGGAAACCACTGCACACCCAACTCCCCCGACGTGAAACGCTGGAACTTTTACCTTGAGGCCTGAGGTGACCTTTCGTTTGGCCGGAGCGGAACATGTAGTGCCGTGGGAGGAGTTTCTAGCAAGGTATTGCCAGCACGGTTTTCCGCTTTGAGAGAACACGCAGCCTCGGCCCACAACGACAATCCTGCCGTGCAGAGACGTCGGGCCGCTAGTGCTGTTCGGGCAGCTTTGAAGCCAAGCGCACGGCGCCTCCAAACGGGCAGAAAGCGTACTCTCCCATCCGCGTCCCGCTTTCAAGCTGAATGACGCAGCGTGTTTCTCGGAAGGTTCTGCCGAGCTATCTAGTACAAGGGAGAGAGTGCCTGCCTCTGCCGAGAAAGGTTTTGACGTGGGGATTGCTGGACGTGCGGAAGAGCGTTGCCCAGGCCGTGCCAAGTTTAGGCTTTGGTGATTCTGGATGTTCCCAAGGGTCCAGAATTGTCCCTGGGAAAGCTGTCCTTTTTCTCTTTCTCCGGCTGGAAGTAAACATCTGGCAACCGACTGCCGTACGCAGGCGTCCTGGGGGAGCACCCCCCCACCCCGGTTTCCTTCGGGACGCACATTGGTGTCTCACAGAAGAGCCCACATTCCCAACTGGGGGCACGCCAGCGTGGAATGTAAGGCTGTTTAGAACGGCGTACCTTGAGGCCGTGTGAAGGCCGTACAAACGAGAGCTTTCGAGCGAACAGGGCAGCGCTTCGCCATCGTCGTTGCACGTTCACGGAGCTTAATCAAACGAAGGCATTTACTTCCTGTGGCTCAAACGCAAGAGAGGAGTTGGAAGGCATCCAGTGCCCTTTGACAGTTGTTACAACGAACGTGAGTGCACGGTGTCTCGTGAAATAAAGCCCTAGCACTGTTGAAGCCCTCCGTTAAGGCATGCTTCTTCGCTCCTAGGGCACTCCGAGGTGTTACTGACGGGGGAAATCTGGACTTTTGCTTGAGGCCGGGGTGGGGCGAGGGGACTCACAGTTCTTGTGCCGGCGAGCTCCCGAGCGCTCCTGCTGAAGCTCCCAGCAAGGAACTGAGAGCAGCAGGCCTCACACGCGTAAACTCAGACTTCTGCTGTCACGAGTAAACTCAGACTTCTTATGGGAGGCCTTCCGGCAGCAAAGAGAAGGTGGGCGCGAGCAGTGTACTTCAGGCAGCTTAGGACCCGCCACTGTCTCGTTTACCACGGAGGGGAATAAGGTTTAGCCAGGGTCGCCCAGCTTCAAACCGGAGCTCCTCTAGGGATGCTCAGCGGTTTCTGCTTACCTCAAGGAAACACAACGGGAGGAACAGGGCCCTTCCGTGGAGGCCCGTTTGGGCACAGGGACCTCTGCGTGGGAGCTACTGGGTAAGTATGGCAGTCCCTTAGGTAGGCCTCAGTGACCAAGGCTCTCTGGCTCATGCCTAGCTGTGTAAAGAAGTGTGGCAAACGCACGTACTGCTCCTCAGGCTGGGCGCACAGCCTAGCTTTCGCTTCTATGAGAGTGCTGTCCCGAGTCTCTTCCTGGAGCCAGTCGTCAGCACGGTGCCTTTTGGCACTGCAGTTCTCTTTCAGTCAAGGAGGCCGTTCGACTGGCAAAGGGAGTCTGCGCAGCACTGCTTTCGCGAGGCTCTTTGACGACTGGGGCACTCAACCCAGGCAAGCCAGAGAGCAGTACGTTGCCCTTGCTCTGAATGTGAAGAGCTTCCTCCAGGGGCCTGTTTAGGCTAAGGTTCCTCTAGAAGCCGGGAGCCGCCGTTCCGCCACGGAGAGGAGTCATCCTGCGCAATTGGCGAACGAGCTCCTATCCTGTGTGCCCCCAGGAGCGTCGCAGAGTTAAGGCACTCCGTGGTGGAGTCTGGCCTCACGGAAACCACTGCACACCCAACTCCCCCGACGTGAAACGCTGGAACTTTTACCTTGAGGCCTGAGGTGACCTTTCGTTTGGCCGGAGCGGAACATGTAGTGCCGTGGGAGGAGTTTCTAGCAAGGTATTGCCAGCACGGTTTTCCGCTTTGAGAGAACACGCAGCCTCGGCCCACAACGACAATCCTGCCGTGCAGAGACGTCGGGCCGCTAGTGCTGTTCGGGCAGCTTTGAAGCCAAGCGCACGGCGCCTCCAAACGGGGAGAAAGCGTACTCTCCCATCCGCGTCCCGCTTTCAAGCTGAATGACGCAGCGTGTTTCTCGGAAGGTTCTGCCGAGCTATCTAGTACAAGGGAGAGAGTGCCTGCCTCTGCCGAGAAAGGTTTTGACGTGGGGATTGCTGGACGTGCGGAAGAGCGTTGCCCAGGCCGTGCCAAGTTTAGGCTTTGGTGATTCTGGATGTTCCCAAGGGTCCAGAATTGTCCCTGGGAAAGCTGTCCTTTTTCTCTTTCTCCGGCTGGAAGTAAACATCTGGCAACCGACTGCCGTACGCAGGCGTCCTTGGGGAGCCCACCCCCACCCCGGTTTCCTTCGGGACGCACATTGGTGTCTCACAGAAGAGCCCACATTCCCAACTGGGGGCACGCCAGCGTGGAATGTAAGGCTGTTTAGAACGGCGTACCTTGAGGCCGTGTGAAGGCCGTACAAACGAGAGCTTTCGAGCGAACAGGGCAGCGCTTCGCCATCGTCGTCGCACGTTCACGGAGCTTAATCAAACGAAGGCATTTACTTCCTGTGGCTCAAACGCAAGAGAGGAGTTGGAAGGCATCCAGTGCCCTTTGACAGTTGTTACAACGAACGTGAGTGCACGGTGTCTCGTGAAATAAAGCCCTAGCACTGTTGAAGCCCTCCGTTAAGGCATGCTTCTTCGCTCCTAGGGCACTCCGAGGTGTTACTGACGGGGGAAATCTGGACTTTTGCTTGAGGCCGGGGTGGGGCGAGGGGACTCACAGTTCTTGTGCCGGCGAGCTCCCGAGCGCTCCTGCTGAAGCTCCCAGCAAGGAACTGAGAGCAGCAGGCCTCACACGCGTAAACTCAGACTTCTGCTGTCACGAGTAAACTCAGACTTCTTATGGGAGGCCTTCGGGCAGCAAAGAGAAGGTGGGCGCGAGCAGTGTACTTCAGGCAGCTTAGGACCCGCCACTGTCTCGTTTACCACGGAGGGGAATAAGGTTTAGCCAGGGTCGCCCAGCTTCAAACCGGAGCTCCTCTAGGGATGCTCAGCGGTTTCTGCTTACCTCAAGGAAACACAACGGGAGGAACAGGGCCCTTCCGTGGAGGCCCGTTTGGGCACAGGGACCTCTGCGTGGGAGCTACTGGGTAAGTATGGCAGTCCCTTAGGTAGGCCTCAGTGACCAAGGCTCTCTGGCTCATGCCTAGCTGTGTAAAGAAGTGTGGCAAACGCACGTACTGCTCCTCAGGCTGGGCGCACAGCCTAGCTTTCGCTTCTATGAGAGTGCTGTCCCGAGTCTCTTCCTGGAGCCAGTCGTCAGCACGGTGCCTTTTGGCACTGCAGTTCTCTTTCAGTCAAGGAGGCCGTTCGACAGGCAAAGGGAGTCTGCGCAGCACTGCTTTCGCGAGGCTCTTTGACGACTGGGGCACTCAACCCAGGCAAGCCAGAGAGCAGTACGTTGCCCTTGCTCTGAATGTGAAGAGCTTCCTCCAGGGGCCTGTTTAGGCTAAGGTTCCTCTAGAAGCCGGGAGCCGCCGTTCCGCCACGGAGAGGAGTCATCCTGCGCAATTGGCGAACGAGCTCCTATCCTGTGTGCCCCCAGGAGCGTCGCAGAGTTAAGGCACTCCGTGGTGGAGTCTGGCCTCACGGAAACCACTGCACACCCAACTCCCCCGACGTGAAACGCTGGAACTTTTACCTTGAGGCCTGAGGTGACCTTTCGTTTGGCCGGAGCGGAACATGTAGTGCCGTGGGAGGAGTTTCTAGCAAGGTATTGCCAGCACGGTTTTCCGCTTTGAGAGAACACGCAGCCTCGGCCCACAACGACAATCCTGCCGTGCAGAGACGTCGGGCCGCTAGTGCTGTTCGGGCAGCTTTGAAGCCAAGCGCACGGCGCCTCCAAACGGGGAGAAAGCGTACTCTCCCATCCGCGTCCCGCTTTCAAGCTGAATGACGCAGCGTGTTTCTCGGAAGGTTCTGCCGAGCTATCTAGTACAAGGGAGAGAGTGCCTGCCTCTGCCGAGAAAGGTTTTGACGTGGGGATTGCTGGACGTGCGGAAGAGCGTTGCCCAGGCCGTGCCAAGTTTAGGCTTTGGTGATTCTGGATGTTCCCAAGGGTCCAGAATTGTCCCTGGGAAAGCTGTCCTTTTTCTCTTTCTCCGGCTGGAAGTAAACATCTGGCAACCGACTGCCGTACGCAGGCGTCCTGGTGGAGCCCCCCCCACCCCGGTTTCCTTCGGGACGCACATTGGTGTCTCACAGAAGAGCCCACATTCCCAACTGGGGGCACGCCAACGTGGAATGTAAGGCTGTTTAGAACGGCGTACCTTGAGGCCGTGTGAAGGCCGTACAAACGAGAGCTTTCGAGCGAACAGGGCAGCGCTTCGCCATCGTCGTCGCACGTTCACGGAGCTTAATCAAACGAAGGCATTTACTTCCTGTGGCTCAAACGCAAGAGAGGAGTTGGAAGGCATCCAGTGCCCTTTGACAGTTGTTACAACGAACGTGAGTGCACGGTGTCTCGTGAAATAAAGCCCTAGCACTGTTGAAGCCCTCCGTTAAGGCATGCTTCTTCGCTCCTAGGGCACTCCGAGGTGTTACTGACGGGGGAAATCTGGACTTTTGCTTGAGGCCGGGGTGGGGCGAGGGGACTCACAGTTCTTGTGCCGGCGAGCTCCCGAGCGCTCCTGCTGAAGCTCCCAGCAAGGAACTGAGAGCAGCAGGCCTCACACGCGTAAACTCAGACTTCTGCTGTCACGAGTAAACTCAGACTTCTTATGGGAGGCCTTCCGGCAGCAAAGAGAAGGTGGGCGCGAGCAGTGTACTTCAGGCAGCTTAGGACCCGCCACTGTCTCGTTTACCACGGAGGGGAATAAGGTTTAGCCAGGGTCGCCCAGCTTCAAACCGGAGCTCCTCTAGGGATGCTCAGCGGTTTCTGCTTACCTCAAGGAAACACAACGGGAGGAACAGGGCCCTTCCGTGGAGGCCCGTTTGGGCACAGGGACCTCTGCGTGGGAGCTACTGGGTAAGTATGGCAGTCCCTTAGGTAGGCCTCAGTGACCAAGGCTCTCTGGCTCATGCCTAGCTGTGTAAAGAAGTGCGGCAAACGCACGTACTGCTCCTCAGGCTGGGCGCACAGCCTAGCTTTCGCTTCTATGAGAGTGCTGTCCCGAGTCTCTTCCTGGAGCCAGTCGTCAGCACGGTGCCTTTTGGCACTGCAGTTCTCTTTCAGTCAAGGAGGCCGTTCGACTGGCAAAGGGAGTCTGCGCAGCACTGCTTTCGCGAGGCTCTTTGACGACTGGGGCACTCAACCCAGGCAAGCCAGAGAGCAGTACGTTGCCCTTGCTCTGAATGTGAAGAGCTTCCTCCAGGGGCCTGTTTAGGCTAAGGTTCCTCTAGAAGCCGGGAGCCGCCGTTCCGCCACGGAGAGGAGTCATCCTGCGCAATTGGCGAACGAGCTCCTATCCTGTGTGCCCCCAGGAGCGTCGCAGAGTTAAGGCACTCCGTGGTGGAGTCTGGCCTCACGGAAACCACTGCACACCCAACTCCCCCGATGTGAAACGCTGGAACTTTTACCTTGAGGCCTGAGGTGACCTTTCGTTTGGCCGGAGCGGAACATGTAGTGCCGTGGGAGGAGTTTCTAGCAAGGTATTGCCAGCACGGTTTTCCGCTTTGAGAGAACACGCAGCCTCGGCCCACAACGACAATCCTGCCGTGCAGAGACGTCGGGCCGCTAGTGCTGTTCGGGCAGCTTTGAAGCCAAGCGCACGGCGCCTCCAAACGGGGAGAAAGCGTACTCTCCCATCCGCGTCCCGCTTTCAAGCTGAATGACGCAGCGTGTTTCTCGGAAGGTTCTGCCGAGCTATCTAGTACAAGGGAGAGAGTGCCTGCCTCTGCCGAGAAAGGTTTTGACGTGGGGATTGCTGGACGTGCGGAAGAGCGTTGCCCAGGCCGTGCCAAGTTTAGGCTTTGGTGATTCTGGATGTTCCCAAGGGTCCAGAATTGTCCCTGGGAAAGCTGTCCTTTTTCTCTTTCTCCGGCTGGAAGTAAACATCTGGCAACCGACTGCCGTACGCAGGCGTCCTGGGGGAGCCCCCCCCCACCCCGGTTTCCTTCGGGACGCACATTGGTGTCTCACAGAAGAGCCCACATTCCCAACTGGGGGCACGCCAGCGTGGAATGTAAGGCTGTTTAGAACGGTGTACCTTGAGGCCGTGTGAAGGCCGTACAAACGAGAGCTTTCGAGCGAACAGGGCAGCGCTTCGCCATCGTCGTCGCACGTTCACGGAGCTTAATCAAACGAAGGCATTTACTTCCTGTGGCTCAAACGCAAGAGAGGAGTTGGAAGGCATCCAGTGCCCTTTGACAGTTGTTACAACGAACGTGAGTGCACGGTGTCTCGTGAAATAAAGCCCTAGCACTGTTGAAGCCCTCCGTTAAGGCATGCTTCTTCGCTCCTAGGGCACTCCGAGGTGTTACTGACGGGGGAAATCTGGACTTTTGCTTGAGGCCGGGGTGGGGCGAGGGGACTCACAGTTCTTGTGCCGGCGAGCTCCCGAGCGCTCCTGCTGAAGCTCCCAGCAAGGAACTGAGAGCAGCAGGCCTCACACGCGTAAACTCAGACTTCTGCTGTCACGAGTAAACTCAGACTTCTTATGGGAGGCCTTCGGGCAGCAAAGAGAAGGTGGGCGCGAGCAGTGTACTTCAGGCAGCTTAGGACCCGCCACTGTCTCGTTTACCACGGAGGGGAATAAGGTTTAGCCAGGGTCGCCCAGCTTCAAACCGGAGCTCCTCTAGGGATGCTCAGCGGTTTCTGCTTACCTCAAGGAAACACAACGGGAGGAACAGGGCCCTTCCGTGGAGGCCCGTTTGGGCACAGGGACCTCTGCGTGGGAGCTACTGGGTAAGTATGGCAGTCCCTTAGGTAGGCCTCAGTGACCAAGGCTCTCTGGCTCATGCCTAGCTGTGTAAAGAAGTGTGGCAAACGCACGTACTGCTCCTCAGGCTGGGCGCACAGCCTAGCTTTCGCTTCTATGAGAGTGCTGTCCCGAGTCTCTTCCTGGAGCCAGTCGTCAGCACGGTGCCTTTTGGCACTGCAGTTCTCTTTCAGTCAAGGAGGCCGTTCGACTGGCAAAGGGAGTCTGCGCAGCACTGCTTTCGCGAGGCTCTTTGACGACTGGGGCACTCAACCCAGGCAAGCCAGAGAGCAGTACGTTGCCCTTGCTCTGAATGTGAAGAGCTTCCTCCAGGGGCCTGTTTAGGCTAAGGTTCCTCTAGAAGCCGGGAGCCGCCGTTCCGCCACGGAGAGGAGTCATCCTGCGCAATTGGCGAACGAGCTCCTATCCTGTGTGCCCCCAGGAGCGTCGCAGAGTTAAGGCACTCCGTGGTGGAGTCTGGCCTCACGGAAACCACTGCACACCCAACTCCCCCGACGTGAAACGCTGGAACTTTTACCTTGAGGCCTGAGGTGACCTTTCGTTTGGCCGGAGCGGAACATGTAGTGCCGTGGGAGGAGTTTCTAGCAAGGTATTGCCAGCACGGTTTTCCGCTTTGAGAGAACACGCAGCCTCGGCCCACAACGACAATCCTGCCGTGCAGAGACGTCGGGCCGCTAGTGCTGTTCGGGCAGCTTTGAAGCCAAGCGCACGGCGCCTCCAAACGGGGAGAAAGCGTACTCTCCCATCCGCGTCCCGCTTTCAAGCTGAATGACGCAGCGTGTTTCTCGGAAGGTTCTGCCGAGCTATCTAGTACAAGGGAGAGAGTGCCTGCCTCTGCCGAGAAAGGTTTTGACGTGGGGATTGCTGGACGTGCGGAAGAGCGTTGCCCAGGCCGTGCCAAGTTTAGGCTTTGGTGATTCTGGATGTTCCCAAGGGTCCAGAATTGTCCCTGGGAAAGCTGTCCTTTTTCTCTTTCTCCGGCTGGAAGTAAACATCTGGCAACCGACTGCCGTACGCAGGCGTCCTGGGGGAGCCCACCCACACCCCGGTTTCCTTCGGGACGCACATTGGTGTCTCACAGAAGAGCCCACATTCCCAACTGGGGGCACGCCAGCGTGGAATGTAAGGCTGTTTAGAACGGCGTACCTTGAGGCCGTGTGAAGGCCGTACAAACGAGAGCTTTCGAGCGAACAGGGCAGCGCTTCGCCATCGTCGTCGCACGTTCACGGAGCTTAATCAAACGAAGGCATTTACTTCCTGTGGCTCAAACGCAAGAGAGGAGTTGGAAGGCATCCAGTGCCCTTTGACAGTTGTTACAACGAACGTGAGTGCACGGTGTCTCGTGAAATAAAGCCCTAGCACTGTTGAAGCCCTCCGTTAAGGCATGCTTCTTCGCTCCTAGGGCACTCCGAGGTGTTACTGACGGGGGAAATCTGGACTTTTGCTTGAGGCCGGGGTGGGGCGAGGGGACTCACAGTTCTTGTGCCGGCGAGCTCCCGAGCGCTCCTGCTGAAGCTCCCAGCAAGGAACTGAGAGCAGCAGGCCTCACACGCGTAAACTCAGACTTCTGCTGTCACGAGTAAACTCAGACTTCTTATGGGAGGCCTTCGGGCAGCAAAGAGAAGGTGGGCGCGAGCAGTGTACTTCAGGCAGCTTAGGACCCGCCACTGTCTCGTTTACCACGGAGGGGAATAAGGTTTAGCCAGGGTCGCCCAGCTTCAAACCGGAGCTCCTCTAGGGATGCTCAGCGGTTTCTGCTTACCTCAAGGAAACACAACGGGAGGAACAGGGCCCTTCCGTGGAGGCCCGTTTGGGCACAGGGACCTCTGCGTGGGAGCTACTGGGTAAGTATGGCAGTCCCTTAGGTAGGCCTCAGTGACCAAGGCTCTCTGGCTCATGCCTAGCTGTGTAAAGAAGTGTGGCAAACGCACGTACTGCTCCTCAGGCTGGGCGCACAGCCTAGCTTTCGCTTCTATGAGAGTGCTGTCCCGAGTCTCTTCCTGGAGCCAGTCGTCAGCACGGTGCCTTTTGGCACTGCAGTTCTCTTTCAGTCAAGGAGGCCGTTCGACAGGCAAAGGGAGTCTGCGCAGCACTGCTTTCGCGAGGCTCTTTGACGACTGGGGCACTCAACCCAGGCAAGCCAGAGAGCAGTACGTTGCCCTTGCTCTGAATGTGAAGAGCTTCCTCCAGGGGCCTGTTTAGGCTAAGGTTCCTCTAGAAGCCGGGAGCCGCCGTTCCGCCACGGAGAGGAGTCATCCTGCGCAATTGGCGAACGAGCTCCTATCCTGTGTGCCCCCAGGAGCGTCGCAGAGTTAAGGCACTCCGTGGTGGAGTCTGGCCTCACGGAAACCACTGCACACCCAACTCCCCCGACGTGAAACGCTGGAACTTTTACCTTGAGGCCTGAGGTGACCTTTCGTTTGGCCGGAGCGGAACATGTAGTGCCGTGGGAGGAGTTTCTAGCAAGGTATTGCCAGCACGGTTTTCCGCTTTGAGAGAACACGCAGCCTCGGCCCACAACGACAATCCTGCCGTGCAGAGACGTCGGGCCGCTAGTGCTGTTCGGGCAGCTTTGAAGCCAAGCGCACGGCGCCTCCAAACGGGGAGAAAGCGTACTCTCCCATCCGCGTCCCGCTTTCAAGCTGAATGACGCAGCGTGTTTCTCGGAAGGTTCTGCCGAGCTATCTAGTACAAGGGAGAGAGTGCCTGCCTCTGCCGAGAAAGGTTTTGACGTGGGGATTGCTGGACGTGCGGAAGAGCGTTGCCCAGGCCGTGCCAAGTTTAGGCTTTGGTGATTCTGGATGTTCCCAAGGGTCCAGAATTGTCCCTGGGAAAGCTGTCCTTTTTCTCTTTCTCCGGCTGGAAGTAAACATCTGGCAACCGACTGCCGTATGCAGGCGTCCTGGGGGAGCCCCCCCCACCCCGGTTTCCTTCGGGACGCACATTGGTGTCTCACAGAAGAGCCCACATTCCCAACTGGGGGCACGCCAACGTGGAATGTAAGGCTGTTTAGAACGGCGTACCTTGAGGCCGTGTGAAGGCCGTACAAACGAGAGCTTTCGAGCGAACAGGGCAGCGCTTCGCCATCGTCGTCGCACGTTCACGGAGCTTAATCAAACGAAGGCATTTACTTCCTGTGGCTCAAACGCAAGAGAGGAGTTGGAAGGCATCCAGTGCCCTTTGACAGTTGTTACAACGAACGTGAGTGCACGGTGTCTCGTGAAATAAAGCCCTAGCACTGTTGAAGCCCTCCGTTAAGGCATGCTTCTTCGCTCCTAGGGCACTCCGAGGTGTTACTGACGGGGGAAATCTGGACTTTTGCTTGAGGCCGGGGTGGGGCGAGGGGACTCACAGTTCTTGTGCCGGCGAGCTCCCGAGCGCTCCTGCTGAAGCTCCCAGCAAGGAACTGAGAGCAGCAGGCCTCACACGCGTAAACTCAGACTTCTGCTGTCACGAGTAAACTCAGACTTCTTATGGGAGGCCTTCCGGCAGCAAAGAGAAGGTGGGCGCGAGCAGTGTACTTCAGGCAGCTTAGGACCCGCCACTGTCTCGTTTACCACGGAGGGGAATAAGGTTTAGCCAGGGTCGCCCAGCTTCAAACCGGAGCTCCTCTAGGGATGCTCAGCGGTTTCTGCTTACCTCAAGGAAACACAACGGGAGGAACAGGGCCCTTCCGTGGAGGCCCGTTTGGGCACAGGGACCTCTGCGTGGGAGCTACTGGGTAAGTATGGCAGTCCCTTAGGTAGGCCTCAGTGACCAAGGCTCTCTGGCTCATGCCTAGCTGTGTAAAGAAGTGTGGCAAACGCACGTACTGCTCCTCAGGCTGGGCGCACAGCCTAGCTTTCGCTTCTATGAGAGTGCTGTCCCGAGTCTCTTCCTGGAGCCAGTCGTCAGCACGGTGCCTTTTGGCACTGCAGTTCTCTTTCAGTCAAGGAGGCCATTCGACTGGCAAAGGGAGTCTGCGCAGCACTGCTTTCGCGAGGCTCTTTGACGACTGGGGCACTCAACCCAGGCAAGCCAGAGAGCAGTACGTTGCCCTTGCTCTGAATGTGAAGAGCTTCCTCCAGGGGCCTGTTTAGGCTAAGGTTCCTCTAGAAGCCGGGAGCCGCCGTTCCGCCACGGAGAGGAGTCATCCTGCGCAATTGGCGAACGAGCTCCTATCCTGTGTGCCCCCAGGAGCGTCGCAGAGTTAAGGCACTCCGTGGTGGAGTCTGGCCTCACGGAAACCACTGCACACCCAACTCCCCCGACGTGAAACGCTGGAACTTTTACCTTGAGGCCTGAGGTGACCTTTCGTTTGGCCGGAGCG
Organism: Delphinus delphis; assembly: GCF_949987515.2. Taxonomy (NCBI): domain Eukaryota; kingdom Metazoa; phylum Chordata; class Mammalia; order Artiodactyla; family Delphinidae; genus Delphinus; species Delphinus delphis. The sequence continues at coordinate 244,399 of NW_027192912.1, read as the reverse complement.
GAACATGTAGTGCCGTGGGAGGAGTTTCTAGCAAGGTATTGCCAGCACGGTTTTCCGCTTTGAGAGAACACGCAGCCTCGGCCCACAACGACAATCCTGCCGTGCAGAGACGTCGGGCCGCTAGTGCTGTTCGGGCAGCTTTGAAGCCAAGCGCACGGCGCCTCCAAACGGGGAGAAAGCGTACTCTCCCATCCGCGTCCCGCTTTCAAGCTGAATGACGCAGCGTGTTTCTCGGAAGGTTCTGCCGAGCTATCTAGTACAAGGGAGAGAGTGCCTGCCTCTGCCGAGAAAGGTTTTGACGTGGGGATTGCTGGACGTGCGGAAGAGCGTTGCCCAGGCCGTGCCAAGTTTAGGCTTTGGTGATTCTGGATGTTCCCAAGGGTCCAGAATTGTCCCTGGGAAAGCTGTCCTTTTTCTCTTTCTCCGGCTGGAAGTAAACATCTGGCAACCGACTGCCGTACGCAGGCGTCCTGGGGGAGCCCACCCACACCCCGGTTTCCTTCGGGACGCACATTGGTGTCTCACAGAAGAGCCCACATTCCCAACTGGGGGCACGCCAGCGTGGAATGTAAGGCTGTTTAGAACGGCGTACCTTGAGGCCGTGTGAAGGCCGTACAAACGAGAGCTTTCGAGCGAACAGGGCAGCGCTTCGCCATCGTCGTCGCACGTTCACGGAGCTTAATCAAACGAAGGCATTTACTTCCTGTGGCTCAAACGCAAGAGAGGAGTTGGAAGGCATCCAGTGCCCTTTGACAGTTGTTACAACGAACGTGAGTGCACGGTGTCTCGTGAAATAAAGCCCTAGCACTGTTGAAGCCCTCCGTTAAGGCATGCTTCTTCGCTCCTAGGGCACTCCGAGGTGTTACTGACGGGGGAAATCTGGACTTTTGCTTGAGGCCGGGGTGGGGCGAGGGGACTCACAGTTCTTGTGCCGGCGAGCTCCCGAGCGCTCCTGCTGAAGCTCCCAGCAAGGAACTGAGAGCAGCAGGCCTCACACGCGTAAACTCAGACTTCTGCTGTCACGAGTAAACTCAGACTTCTTATGGGAGGCCTTCGGGCAGCAAAGAGAAGGTGGGCGCGAGCAGTGTACTTCAGGCAGCTTAGGACCCGCCACTGTCTCGTTTACCACGGAGGGGAATAAGGTTTAGCCAGGGTCGCCCAGCTTCAAACCGGAGCTCCTCTAGGGATGCTCAGCGGTTTCTGCTTACCTCAAGGAAACACAACGGGAGGAACAGGGCCCTTCCGTGGAGGCCCGTTTGGGCACAGGGACCTCTGCGTGGGAGCTACTGGGTAAGTATGGCAGTCCCTTAGGTAGGCCTCAGTGACCAAGGCTCTCTGGCTCATGCCTAGCTGTGTAAAGAAGTGTGGCAAACGCACGTACTGCTCCTCAGGCTGGGCGCACAGCCTAGCTTTCGCTTCTATGAGAGTGCTGTCCCGAGTCTCTTCCTGGAGCCAGTCGTCAGCACGGTGCCTTTTGGCACTGCAGTTCTCTTTCAGTCAAGGAGGCCGTTCGACAGGCAAAGGGAGTCTGCGCAGCACTGCTTTCGCGAGGCTCTTTGACGACTGGGGCACTCAACCCAGGCAAGCCAGAGAGCAGTACGTTGCCCTTGCTCTGAATGTGAAGAGCTTCCTCCAGGGGCCTGTTTAGGCTAAGGTTCCTCTAGAAGCCGGGAGCCGCCGTTCCGCCACGGAGAGGAGTCATCCTGCGCAATTGGCGAACGAGCTCCTATCCTGTGTGCCCCCAGGAGCGTCGCAGAGTTAAGGCACTCCGTGGTGGAGTCTGGCCTCACGGAAACCACTGCACACCCAACTCCCCCGACGTGAAACGCTGGAACTTTTACCTTGAGGCCTGAGGTGACCTTTCGTTTGGCCGGAGCGGAACATGTAGTGCCGTGGGAGGAGTTTCTAGCAAGGTATTGCCAGCACGGTTTTCCGCTTTGAGAGAACACGCAGCCTCGGCCCACAACGACAATCCTGCCGTGCAGAGACGTCGGGCCGCTAGTGCTGTTCGGGCAGCTTTGAAGCCAAGCGCACGGCGCCTCCAAACGGGGAGAAAGCGTACTCTCCCATCCGCGTCCCGCTTTCAAGCTGAATGACGCAGCGTGTTTCTCGGAAGGTTCTGCCGAGCTATCTAGTACAAGGGAGAGAGTGCCTGCCTCTGCCGAGAAAGGTTTTGACGTGGGGATTGCTGGACGTGCGGAAGAGCGTTGCCCAGGCCGTGCCAAGTTTAGGCTTTGGTGATTCTGGATGTTCCCAAGGGTCCAGAATTGTCCCTGGGAAAGCTGTCCTTTTTCTCTTTCTCCGGCTGGAAGTAAACATCTGGCAACCGACTGCCGTACGCAGGCGTCCTGGGGGAGCCCCCCCCACCCCGGTTTCCTTCGGGACGCACATTGGTGTCTCACAGAAGAGCCCACATTCCCAACTGGGGGCACGCCAACGTGGAATGTAAGGCTGTTTAGAACGGCGTACCTTGAGGCCGTGTGAAGGCCGTACAAACGAGAGCTTTCGAGCGAACAGGGCAGCGCTTCGCCATCGTCGTCGCACGTTCACGGAGCTTAATCAAACGAAGGCATTTACTTCCTGTGGCTCAAACGCAAGAGAGGAGTTGGAAGGCATCCAGTGCCCTTTGACAGTTGTTACAACGAACGTGAGTGCACGGTGTCTCGTGAAATAAAGCCCTAGCACTGTTGAAGCCCTCCGTTAAGGCATGCTTCTTCGCTCCTAGGGCACTCCGAGGTGTTACTGACGGGGGAAATCTGGACTTTTGCTTGAGGCCGGGGTGGGGCGAGGGGACTCACAGTTCTTGTGCCGGCGAGCTCCCGAGCGCTCCTGCTGAAGCTCCCAGCAAGGAACTGAGAGCAGCAGGCCTCACACGCGTAAACTCAGACTTCTGCTGTCACGAGTAAACTCAGACTTCTTATGGGAGGCCTTCTGGCAGCAAAGAGAAGGTGGGCGCGAGCAGTGTACTTCAGGCAGCTTAGGACCCGCCACTGTCTCGTTTACCACGGAGGGGAATAAGGTTTAGCCAGGGTCGCCCAGCTTCAAACCGGAGCTCCTCTAGGGATGCTCAGCGGTTTCTGCTTACCTCAAGGAAACACAACGGGAGGAACAGGGCCCTTCCGTGGAGGCCCGTTTGGGCACAGGGACCTCTGCGTGGGAGCTACTGGGTAAGTATGGCAGTCCCTTAGGTAGGCCTCAGTGACCAAGGCTCTCTGGCTCATGCCTAGCTGTGTAAAGAAGTGTGGCAAACGCACGTACTGCTCCTCAGGCTGGGCGCACAGCCTAGCTTTCGCTTCTATGAGAGTGCTGTCCCGAGTCTCTTCCTGGAGCCAGTCGTCAGCACGGTGCCTTTTGGCACTGCAGTTCTCTTTCAGTCAAGGAGGCCGTTCGACTGGCAAAGGGAGTCTGCGCAGCACTGCTTTCGCGAGGCTCTTTGACGACTGGGGCACTCAACCCAGGCAAGCCAGAGAGCAGTACGTTGCCCTTGCTCTGAATGTGAAGAGCTTCCTCCAGGGGCCTGTTTAGGCTAAGGTTCCTCTAGAAGCCGGGAGCCGCCGTTCCGCCACGGAGAGGAGTCATCCTGCGCAATTGGCGAACGAGCTCCTATCCTGTGTGCCCCCAGGAGCGTCGCAGAGTTAAGGCACTCCGTGGTGGAGTCTGGCCTCACGGAAACCACTGCACACCCAACTCCCCCGACGTGAAACGCTGGAACTTTTACCTTGAGGCCTGAGGTGACCTTTCGTTTGGCCGGAGCGGAACATGTAGTGCCGTGGGAGGAGTTTCTAGCAAGGTATTGCCAGCACGGTTTTCCGCTTTGAGAGAACACGCAGCCTCGGCCCACAACGACAATCCTGCCGTGCAGAGACGTCGGGCCGCTAGTGCTGTTCGGGCAGCTTTGAAGCCAAGCGCACGGCGCCTCCAAACGGGGAGAAAGCGTACTCTCCCATCCGCGTCCCGCTTTCAAGCTGAATGACGCAGCGTGTTTCTCGGAAGGTTCTGCCGAGCTATCTAGTACAAGGGAGAGAGTGCCTGCCTCTGCCGAGAAAGGTTTTGACGTGGGGATTGCTGGACGTGCGGAAGAGCGTTGCCCAGGCCGTGCCAAGTTTAGGCTTTGGTGATTCTGGATGTTCCCAAGGGTCCAGAATTGTCCCTGGGAAAGCTGTCCTTTTTCTCTTTCTCCGGCTGGAAGTAAACATCTGGCAACCGACTGCCGTACGCAGGCGTCCTGGGGGAGCCCACCCACACCCCGGTTTCCTTCGGGACGCACATTGGTGTCTCACAGAAGAGCCCACATTCCCAACTGGGGGCACGCCAGCGTGGAATGTAAGGCTGTTTAGAACGGTGTACCTTGAGGCCGTGTGAAGGCCGTACAAACGAGAGCTTTCGAGCGAACAGGGCAGCGCTTCGCCATCGTCGTCGCACGTTCACGGAGCTTAATCAAACGAAGGCATTTACTTCCTGTGGCTCAAACGCAAGAGAGGAGTTGGAAGGCATCCAGTGCCCTTTGACAGTTGTTACAACGAACGTGAGTGCACGGTGTCTCGTGAAATAAAGCCCTAGCACTGTTGAAGCCCTCCGTTAAGGCATGCTTCTTCGCTCCTAGGGCACTCCGAGGTGTTACTGACGGGGGAAATCTGGACTTTTGCTTGAGGCCGGGGTGGGGCGAGGGGACTCACAGTTCTTGTGCCGGCGAGCTCCCGAGCGCTCCTGCTGAAGCTCCCAGCAAGGAACTGAGAGCAGCAGGCCTCACACGCGTAAACTCAGACTTCTGCTGTCACGAGTAAACTCAGACTTCTTATGGGAGGCCTTCGGGCAGCAAAGAGAAGGTGGGCGCGAGCAGTGTACTTCAGGCAGCTTAGGACCCGCCACTGTCTCGTTTACCACGGAGGGGAATAAGGTTTAGCCAGGGTCGCCCAGCTTCAAACCGGAGCTCCTCTAGGGATGCTCAGCGGTTTCTGCTTACCTCAAGGAAACACAACGGGAGGAACAGGGCCCTTCCGTGGAGGCCCGTTTGGGCACAGGGACCTCTGCGTGGGAGCTACTGGGTAAGTATGGCAGTCCCTTAGGTAGGCCTCAGTGACCAAGGCTCTCTGGCTCATGCCTAGCTGTGTAAAGAAGTGTGGCAAACGCACGTACTGCTCCTCAGGCTGGGCGCACAGCCTAGCTTTCGCTTCTATGAGAGTGCTGTCCCGAGTCTCTTCCTGGAGCCAGTCGTCAGCACGGTGCCTTTTGGCACTGCAGTTCTCTTTCAGTCAAGGAGGCCGTTCGACAGGCAAAGGGAGTCTGCGCAGCACTGCTTTCGCGAGGCTCTTTGACGACTGGGGCACTCAACCCAGGCAAGCCAGAGAGCAGTACGTTGCCCTTGCTCTGAATGTGAAGAGCTTCCTCCAGGGGCCTGTTTAGGCTAAGGTTCCTCTAGAAGCCGGGAGCCGCCGTTCCGCCACGGAGAGGAGTCATCCTGCGCAATTGGCGAACGAGCTCCTATCCTGTGTGCCCCCAGGAGCGTCGCAGAGTTAAGGCACTCCGTGGTGGAGTCTGGCCTCACGGAAACCACTGCACACCCAACTCCCCCGACGTGAAACGCTGGAACTTTTACCTTGAGGCCTGAGGTCACCTTTCGTTTGGCCGGAGCGGAACATGTAGTGCCGTGGGAGGAGTTTCTAGCAAGGTATTGCCAGCACGGTTTTCCGCTTTGAGAGAACACGCAGCCTCGGCCCACAACGACAATCCTGCCGTGCAGAGACGTCGGGCCGCTAGTGCTGTTCGGGCAGCTTTGAAGCCAAGCGCACGGCGCCTCCAAACGGGGAGAAAGCGTACTCTCCCATCCGCGTCCCGCTTTCAAGCTGAATGACGCAGCGTGTTTCTCGGAAGGTTCTGCCGAGCTATCTAGTACAAGGGAGAGAGTGCCTGCCTCTGCCGAGAAAGGTTTTGACGTGGGGATTGCTGGACGTGCGGAAGAGCGTTGCCCAGGCCGTGCCAAGTTTAGGCTTTGGTGATTCTGGATGTTCCCAAGGGTCCAGAATTGTCCCTGGGAAAGCTGTCCTTTTTCTCTTTCTCCGGCTGGAAGTAAACATCTGGCAACCGACTGCCGTACGCAGGCGTCCTGGTGGAGCCCCCCCCACCCCGGTTTCCTTCGGGACGCACATTGGTGTCTCACAGAAGAGCCCACATTCCCAACTGGGGGCACGCCAACGTGGAATGTAAGGCTGTTTAGAACGGCGTACCTTGAGGCCGTGTGAAGGCCGTACAAACGAGAGCTTTCGAGCGAACAGGGCAGCGCTTCGCCATCGTCGTCGCACGTTCACGGAGCTTAATCAAACGAAGGCATTTACTTCCTGTGGCTCAAACGCAAGAGAGGAGTTGGAAGGCATCCAGTGCCCTTTGACAGTTGTTACAACGAACGTGAGTGCACGGTGTCTCGTGAAATAAAGCCCTAGCACTGTTGAAGCCCTCCGTTAAGGCATGCTTCTTCGCTCCTAGGGCACTCCGAGGTGTTACTGACGGGGGAAATCTGGACTTTTGCTTGAGGCCGGGGTGGGGCGAGGGGACTCACAGTTCTTGTGCCGGCGAGCTCCCGAGCGCTCCTGCTGAAGCTCCCAGCAAGGAACTGAGAGCAGCAGGCCTCACACGCGTAAACTCAGACTTCTGCTGTCACGAGTAAACTCAGACTTCTTATGGGAGGCCTTCCGGCAGCAAAGAGAAGGTGGGCGCGAGCAGTGTACTTCAGGCAGCTTAGGACCCGCCACTGTCTCGTTTACCACGGAGGGGAATAAGGTTTAGCCAGGGTCGCCCAGCTTCAAACCGGAGCTCCTCTAGGGATGCTCAGCGGTTTCTGCTTACCTCAAGGAAACACAACGGGAGGAACAGGGCCCTTCCGTGGAGGCCCGTTTGGGCACAGGGACCTCTGCGTGGGAGCTACTGGGTAAGTATGGCAGTCCCTTAGGTAGGCCTCAGTGACCAAGGCTCTCTGGCTCATGCCTAGCTGTGTAAAGAAGTGCGGCAAACGCACGTACTGCTCCTCAGGCTGGGCGCACAGCCTAGCTTTCGCTTCTATGAGAGTGCTGTCCCGAGTCTCTTCCTGGAGCCAGTCGTCAGCACGGTGCCTTTTGGCACTGCAGTTCTCTTTCAGTCAAGGAGGCCGTTCGACTGGCAAAGGGAGTCTGCGCAGCACTGCTTTCGCGAGGCTCTTTGACGACTGGGGCACTCAACCCAGGCAAGCCAGAGAGCAGTACGTTGCCCTTGCTCTGAATGTGAAGAGCTTCCTCCAGGGGCCTGTTTAGGCTAAGGTTCCTCTAGAAGCCGGGAGCCGCCGTTCCGCCACGGAGAGGAGTCATCCTGCGCAATTGGCGAACGAGCTCCTATCCTGTGTGCCCCCAGGAGCGTCGCAGAGTTAAGGCACTCCGTGGTGGAGTCTGGCCTCACGGAAACCACTGCACACCCAACTCCCCCGACGTGAAACGCTGGAACTTTTACCTTGAGGCCTGAGGTGACCTTTCGTTTGGCCGGAGCGGAACATGTAGTGCCGTGGGAGGAGTTTCTAGCAAGGTATTGCCAGCACGGTTTTCCGCTTTGAGAGAACACGCAGCCTCGGCCCACAACGACAATCCTGCCGTGCAGAGACGTCGGGCCGCTAGTGCTGTTCGGGCAGCTTTGAAGCCAAGCGCACGGCGCCTCCAAACGGGGAGAAAGCGTACTCTCCCATCCGCGTCCCGCTTTCAAGCTGAATGACGCAGCGTGTTTCTCGGAAGGTTCTGCCGAGCTATCTAGTACAAGGGAGAGAGTGCCTGCCTCTGCCGAGAAAGGTTTTGACGTGGGGATTGCTGGACGTGCGGAAGAGCGTTGCCCAGGCCGTGCCAAGTTTAGGCTTTGGTGATTCTGGATGTTCCCAAGGGTCCAGAATTGTCCCTGGGAAAGCTGTCCTTTTTCTCTTTCTCCGGCTGGAAGTAAACATCTGGCAACCGACTGCCGTACGCAGGCGTCCTGGGGGAGCCCCCCCCCACCCCGGTTTCCTTCGGGACGCACATTGGTGTCTCACAGAAGAGCCCACATTCCCAACTGGGGGCACGCCAGCGTGGAATGTAAGGCTGTTTAGAGCGGCGTACCTTGAGGCCGTGTGAAGGCCGTACAAACGAGAGCTTTCGAGCGAACAGGGCAGCGCTTCGCCATCGTCGTCGCACGTTCACGGAGCTTAATCAAACGAAGGCATTTACTTCCTGTGGCTCAAACGCAAGAGAGGAGTTGGAAGGCATCCAGTGCCCTTTGACAGTTGTTACAACGAACGTGAGTGCACGGTGTCTCGTGAAATAAAGCCCTAGCACTGTTGAAGCCCTCCGTTAAGGCATGCTTCTTCGCTCCTAGGGCACTCCGAGGTGTTACTGACGGGGGAAATCTGGACTTTTGCTTGAGGCCGGGGTGGGGCGAGGGGACTCACAGTTCTTGTGCCGGCGAGCTCCCGAGCGCTCCTGCTGAAGCTCCCAGCAAGGAACTGAGAGCAGCAGGCCTCACACGCGTAAACTCAGACTTCTGCTGTCACGAGTAAACTCAGACTTCTTATGGGAGGCCTTCGGGCAGCAAAGAGAAGGTGGGCGCGAGCAGTGTACTTCAGGCAGCTTAGGACCCGCCACTGTCTCGTTTACCACGGAGGGGAATAAGGTTTAGCCAGGGTCGCCCAGCTTCAAACCGGAGCTCCTCTAGGGATGCTCAGCGGTTTCTGCTTACCTCAAGGAAACACAACGGGAGGAACAGGGCCCTTCCGTGGAGGCCCGTTTGGGCACAGGGACCTCTGCGTGGGAGCTACTGGGTAAGTATGGCAGTCCCTTAGGTAGGCCTCAGTGACCAAGGCTCTCTGGCTCATGCCTAGCTGTGTAAAGAAGTGTGGCAAACGCACGTACTGCTCCTCAGGCTGGGCGCACAGCCTAGCTTTCGCTTCTATGAGAGTGCTGTCCCGAGTCTCTTCCTGGAGCCAGTCGTCAGCACGGTGCCTTTTGGCACTGCAGTTCTCTTTCAGTCAAGGAGGCCGTTCGACTGGCAAAGGGAGTCTGCGCAGCACTGCTTTCGCGAGGCTCTTTGACGACTGGGGCACTCAACCCAGGCAAGCCAGAGAGCAGTACGTTGCCCTTGCTCTGAATGTGAAGAGCTTCCTCCAGGGGCCTGTTTAGGCTAAGGTTCCTCTAGAAGCCGGGAGCCGCCGTTCCGCCACGGAGAGGAGTCATCCTGCGCAATTGGCGAACGAGCTCCTATCCTGTGTGCCCCCAGGAGCGTCGCAGAGTTAAGGCACTCCGTGGTGGAGTCTGGCCTCACGGAAACCACTGCACACCCAACTCCCCCGACGTGAAACGCTGGAACTTTTACCTTGAGGCCTGAGGTGACCTTTCGTTTGGCCGGAGCGGAACATGTAGTGCCGTGGGAGGAGTTTCTAGCAAGGTATTGCCAGCACGGTTTTCCGCTTTGAGAGAACACGCAGCCTCGGCCCACAACGACAATCCTGCCGTGCAGAGACGTCGGGCCGCTAGTGCTGTTCGGGCAGCTTTGAAGCCAAGCGCACGGCGCCTCCAAACGGGGAGAAAGCGTACTCTCCCTTCCGCGTCCCGCTTTCAAGCTGAATGACGCAGCGTGTTTCTCGGAAGGTTCTGCCGAGCTATCTAGTACAAGGGAGAGAGTGCCTGCCTCTGCCGAGAAAGGTTTTGACGTGGGGATTGCTGGACGTGCGGAAGAGCGTTGCCCAGGCCGTGCCAAGTTTAGGCTTTGGTGATTCTGGATGTTCCCAAGGGTCCAGAATTGTCCCTGGGAAAGCTGTCCTTTTTCTCTTTCTCCGGCTGGAAGTAAACATCTGGCAACCGACTGCCGTACGCAGGCGTCCTGGGGGAGCCCCCCCCACCCCGGTTTCCTTCGGGACGCACATTGGTGTCTCACAGAAGAGCCCACATTCCCAACTGGGGGCACGCCAACGTGGAATGTAAGGCTGTTTAGAACGGCGTACCTTGAGGCCGTGTGAAGGCCGTACAAAGGAGAGCTTTCGAGCGAACAGGGCAGCGCTTCGCCATCGTCGTCGCACGTTCACGGAGCTTAATCAAACGAAGGCATTTACTTCCTGTGGCTCAAACGCAAGAGAGGAGTTGGAAGGCATCCAGTGCCCTTTGACAGTTGTTACAACGAACGTGAGTGCACGGTGTCTCGTGAAATAAAGCCCTAGCACTGTTGAAGCCCTCCGTTAAGGCATGCTTCTTCGCTCCTAGGGCACTCCGAGGTGTTACTGACGGGGGAAATCTGGACTTTTGCTTGAGGCCGGGGTGGGGCGAGGGGACTCACAGTTCTTGTGCCGGCGAGCTCCCGAGCGCTCCTGCTGAAGCTCCCAGCAAGGAACTGAGAGCAGCAGGCCTCACACGCGTAAACTCAGACTTCTGCTGTCACGAGTAAACTCAGACTTCTTATGGGAGGCCTTCCGGCAGCAAAGAGAAGGTGGGCGCGAGCAGTGTACTTCAGGCAGCTTAGGACCCGCCACTGTCTCGTTTACCACGGAGGGGAATAAGGTTTAGCCAGGGTCGCCCAGCTTCAAACCGGAGCTCCTCTAGGGATGCTCAGCGGTTTCTGCTTACCTCAAGGAAACACAACGGGAGGAACAGGGCCCTTCCGTGGAGGCCCGTTTGGGCACAGGGACCTCTGCGTGGGAGCTACTGGGTAAGTATGGCAGTCCCTTAGGTAGGCCTCAGTGACCAAGGCTCTCTGGCTCATGCCTAGCTGTGTAAAGAAGTGTGGCAAACGCACGTACTGCTCCTCAGGCTGGGCGCACAGCCTAGCTTTCGCTTCTATGAGAGTGCTGTCCCGAGTCTCTTCCTGGAGCCAGTCGTCAGCACGGTGCCTTTTGGCACTGCAGTTCTCTTTCAGTCAAGGAGGCCGTTCGACTGGCAAAGGGAGTCTGCGCAGCACTGCTTTCGCGAGGCTCTTTGACGACTGGGGCACTCAACCCAGGCAAGCCAGAGAGCAGTACGTTGCCCTTGCTCTGAATGTGAAGAGCTTCCTCCAGGGGCCTGTTTAGGCTAAGGTTCCTCTAGAAGCCGGGAGCCGCCGTTCCGCCACGGAGAGGAGTCATCCTGCGCAATTGGCGAACGAGCTCCTATCCTGTGTGCCCCCAGGAGCGTCGCAGAGTTAAGGCACTCCGTGGTGGAGTCTGGCCTCACGGAAACCACTGCACACCCAACTCCCCCGACGTGAAACGCTGGAACTTTTACCTTGAGGCCTGAGGTGACCTTTCGTTTGGCCGGAGCGGAACATGTAGTGCCGTGGGAGGAGTTTCTAGCAAGGTATTGCCAGCACGGTTTTCCGCTTTGAGAGAACACGCAGCCTCGGCCCACAACGACAATCCTGCCGTGCAGAGACGTCGGGCCGCTAGTGCTGTTCGGGCAGCTTTGAAGCCAAGCGCACGGCGCCTCCAAACGGGGAGAAAGCGTACTCTCCCTTCCGCGTCCCGCTTTCAAGCTGAATGACGCAGCGTGTTTCTCGGAAGGTTCTGCCGAGCTATCTAGTACAAGGGAGAGAGTGCCTGCCTCTGCCGAGAAAGGTTTTGACGTGGGGATTGCTGGACGTGCGGAAGAGCGTTGCCCAGGCCGTGCCAAGTTTAGGCTTTGGTGATTCTGGATGTTCCCAAGGGTCCAGAATTGTCCCTGGGAAAGCTGTCCTTTTTCTCTTTCTCCGGCTGGAAGTAAACATCTGGCAACCGACTGCCGTACGCAGGCGTCCTGGGGGAGCCCCCCCCCGACCCCGGTTTCCTTCGGGACGCACATTGGTGTCTCACCGAAGAGCCCACATTCCCAACTGGGGGCACGCCAGCGTGGAATGTAAGGCTGTTTAGAACGGCGTACCTTGAGGCCGTGTGAAGGCCGTACAAACGAGAGCTTTCGAGCGAACAGGGCAGCGCTTCGCCATCGTCGTCGCACGTTCACGGAGCTTAATCAAACGAAGGCATTTACTTCCTGTGGCTCAAACGCAAGAGAGGAGTTGGAAGGCATCCAGTGCCCTTTGACAGTTGTTACAACGAACGTGAGTGCACGGTGTCTCGTGAAATAAAGCCCTAGCACTGTTGAAGCCCTCCGTTAAGGCATGCTTCTTCGCTCCTAGGGCACTCCGAGGTGTTACTGACGGGGGAAATCTGGACTTTTGCTTGAGGCCGGGGTGGGGCGAGGGGACTCACAGTTCTTGTGCCGGCGAGCTCCCGAGCGCTCCTGCTGAAGCTCCCAGCAAGGAACTGAGAGCAGCAGGCCTCACACGCGTAAACTCAGACTTCTGCTGTCACGAGTAAACTCAGACTTCTTATGGGAGGCCTTCGGGCAGCAAAGAGAAGGTGGGCGCGAGCAGTGTACTTCAGGCAGCTTAGGACCCGCCACTGTCTCGTTTACCACGGAGGGGAATAAGGTTTAGCCAGGGTCGCCCAGCTTCAAACCGGAGCTCCTCTAGGGATGCTCAGCGGTTTCTGCTTACCTCAAGGAAACACAACGGGAGGAACAGGGCCCTTCCGTGGAGGCCCGTTTGGGCACAGGGACCTCTGCGTGGGAGCTACTGGGTAAGTATGGCAGTCCCTTAGGTAGGCCTCAGTGACCAAGGCTCTCTGGCTCATGCCTAGCTGTGTAAAGAAGTGTGGCAAACGCACGTACTGCTCCTCAGGCTGGGCGCACAGCCTAGCTTTCGCTTCTATGAGAGTGCTGTCCCGAGTCTCTTCCTGGAGCCAGTCGTCAGCACGGTGCCTTTTGGCACTGCAGTTCTCTTTCAGTCAAGGAGGCCGTTCGACAGGCAAAGGGAGTCTGCGCAGCACTGCTTTCGCGAGGCTCTTTGACGACTGGGGCACTCAACCCAGGCAAGCCAGAGAGCAGTACGTTGCCCTTGCTCTGAATGTGAAGAGCTTCCTCCAGGGGCCTGTTTAGGCTAAGGTTCCTCTAGAAGCCGGGAGCCGCCGTTCCGCCACGGAGAGGAGTCATCCTGCGCAATTGGCGAACGAGCTCCTATCCTGTGTGCCCCCAGGAGCGTCGCAGAGTTAAGGCACTCCGTGGTGGAGTCTGGCCTCACGGAAACCACTGCACACCCAACTCCCCCGACGTGAAACGCTGGAACTTTTACCTTGAGGCCTGAGGTGACCTTTCGTTTGGCCGGAGCGGAACATGTAGTGCCGTGGGAGGAGTTTCTAGCAAGGTATTGCCAGCACGGTTTTCCGCTTTGAGAGAACACGCAGCCTCGGCCCACAACGACAATCCTGCCGTGCAGAGACGTCGGGCCGCTAGTGCTGTTCGGGCAGCTTTGAAGCCAAGCGCACGGCGCCTCCAAACGGGGAGAAAGCGTACTCTCCCATCCGCGTCCCGCTTTCAAGCTGAATGACGCAGCGTGTTTCTCGGAAGGTTCTGCCGAGCTATCTAGTACAAGGGAGAGAGTGCCTGCCTCTGCCGAGAAAGGTTTTGACGTGGGGATTGCTGGACGTGCGGAAGAGCGTTGCCCAGGCCGTGCCAAGTTTAGGCTTTGGTGATTCTGGATGTTCCCAAGGGTCCAGAATTGTCCCTGGGAAAGCTGTCCTTTTTCTCTTTCTCCGGCTGGAAGTAAACATCTGGCAACCGACTGCCGTACGCAGGCGTCCTGGGGGAGCACCCCCCCACCCCGGTTTCCTTCGGGACGCACATTGGTGTCTCACCGAAGAGCCCACATTCCCAACTGGGGGCACGCCAGCGTGGAATGTAAGGCTGTTTAGAGCGGCGTACCTTGAGGCCGTGTGAAGGCCGTACAAACGAGAGCTTTCGAGCGAACAGGGCAGCGCTTCGCCATCGTCGTCGCACGTTCACGGAGCTTAATCAAACGAAGGCATTTACTTCCTGTGGCTCAAACGCAAGAGAGGAGTTGGAAGGCATCCAGTGCCCTTTGACAGTTGTTACAACGAACGTGAGTGCACGGTGTCTCGTGAAATAAAGCCCTAGCACTGTTGAAGCCCTCCGTTAAGGCATGCTTCTTCGCTCCTAGGGCACTCCGAGGTGTTACTGACGGGGGAAATCTGGACTTTTGCTTGAGGCCGGGGTGGGGCGAGGGGACTCACAGTTCTTGTGCCGGCGAGCTCCCGAGCGCTCCTGCTGAAGCTCCCAGCAAGGAACTGAGAGCAGCAGGCCTCACACGCGTAAACTCAGACTTCTGCTGTCACGAGTAAACTCAGACTTCTTATGGGAGGCCTTCCGGCAGCAAAGAGAAGGTGGGCGCGAGCAGTGTACTTCAGGCAGCTTAGGACCCGCCACTGTCTCGTTTACCACGGAGGGGAATAAGGTTTAGCCAGGGTCGCCCAGCTTCAAACCGGAGCTCCTCTAGGGATGCTCAGCGGTTTCTGCTTACCTCAAGGAAACACAACGGGAGGAACAGGGCCCTTCCGTGGAGGCCCGTTTGGGCACAGGGACCTCTGCGTGGGAGCTACTGGGTAAGTATGGCAGTCCCTTAGGTAGGCCTCAGTGACCAAGGCTCTCTGGCTCATGCCTAGCTGTGTAAAGAAGTGCGGCAAACGCACGTACTGCTCCTCAGGCTGGGCGCACAGCCTAGCTTTCGCTTCTATGAGAGTGCTGTCCCGAGTCTCTTCCTGGAGCCAGTCGTCAGCACGGTGCCTTTTGGCACTGCAGTTCTCTTTCAGTCAAGGAGGCCGTTCGACTGGCAAAGGGAGTCTGCGCAGCACTGCTTTCGCGAGGCTCTTTGACGACTGGGGCACTCAACCCAGGCAAGCCAGAGAGCAGTACGTTGCCCTTGCTCTGAATGTGAAGAGCTTCCTCCAGGGGCCTGTTTAGGCTAAGGTTCCTCTAGAAGCCGGGAGCCGCCGTTCCGCCACGGAGAGGAGTCATCCTGCGCAATTGGCGAACGAGCTCCTATCCTGTGTGCCCCCAGGAGCGTCGCAGAGTTAAGGCACTCCGTGGTGGAGTCTGGCCTCACGGAAACCACTGCACACCCAACTCCCCCGACGTGAAACGCTGGAACTTTTACCTTGAGGCCTGAGGTGACCTTTCGTTTGGCCGGAGCGGAACATGTAGTGCCGTGGGAGGAGTTTCTAGCAAGGTATTGCCAGCACGGTTTTCCGCTTTGAGAGAACACGCAGCCTCGGCCCACAACGACAATCCTGCCGTGCAGAGACGTCGGGCCGCTAGTGCTGTTCGGGCAGCTTTGAAGCCAAGCGCACGGCGCCTCCAAACGGGGAGAAAGCGTACTCTCCCATCCGCGTCCCGCTTTCAAGCTGAATGACGCAGCGTGTTTCTCGGAAGGTTCTGCCGAGCTATCTAGTACAAGGGAGAGAGTGCCTGCCTCTGCCGAGAAAGGTTTTGACGTGGGGATTGCTGGACGTGCGGAAGAGCGTTGCCCAGGCCGTGCCAAGTTTAGGCTTTGGTGATTCTGGATGTTCCCAAGGGTCCAGAATTGTCCCTGGGAAAGCTGTCCTTTTTCTCTTTCTCCGGCTGGAAGTAAACATCTGGCAACCGACTGCCGTACGCAGGCGTCCTGGGGGAGCCCCCCCCCCCACCCCGGTTTCCTTCGGGACGCACATTGGTGTCTCACCGAAGAGCCCACATTCCCAACTGGGGGCACGCCAGCGTGGAATGTAAGGCTGTTTAGAGCGGCGTACCTTGAGGCCGTGTGAAGGCCGTACAAACGAGAGCTTTCGAGCGAACAGGGCAGCGCTTCGCCATCGTCGTCGCACGTTCACGGAGCTTAATCAAACGAAGGCATTTACTTCCTGTGGCTCAAACGCAAGAGAGGAGTTGGAAGGCATCCAGTGCCCTTTGACAGTTGTTACAACGAACGTGAGTGCACGGTGTCTCGTGAAATAAAGCCCTAGCACTGTTGAAGCCCTCCGTTAAGGCATGCTTCTTCGCTCCTAGGGCACTCCGAGGTGTTACTGACGGGGGAAATCTGGACTTTTGCTTGAGGCCGGGGTGGGGCGAGGGGACTCACAGTTCTTGTGCCGGCGAGCTCCCGAGCGCTCCTGCTGAAGCTCCCAGCAAGGAACTGAGAGCAGCAGGCCTCACACGCGTAAACTCAGACTTCTGCTGTCACGAGTAAACTCAGACTTCTTATGGGAGGCCTTCCGGCAGCAAAGAGAAGGTGGGCGCGAGCAGTGTACTTCAGGCAGCTTAGGACCCGCCACTGTCTCGTTTACCACGGAGGGGAATAAGGTTTAGCCAGGGTCGCCCAGCTTCAAACCGGAGCTCCTCTAGGGATGCTCAGCGGTTTCTGCTTACCTCAAGGAAACACAACGGGAGGAACAGGGCCCTTCCGTGGAGGCCCGTTTGGGCACAGGGACCTCTGCGTGGGAGCTACTGGGTAAGTATGGCAGTCCCTTAGGTAGGCCTCAGTGACCAAGGCTCTCTGGCTCATGCCTAGCTGTGTAAAGAAGTGTGGCAAACGCACGTACTGCTCCTCAGGCTGGGCGCACAGCCTAGCTTTCGCTTCTATGAGAGTGCTGTCCCGAGTCTCTTCCTGGAGCCAGTCGTCAGCACGGTGCCTTTTGGCACTGCAGTTCTCTTTCAGTCAAGGAGGCCGTTCGACTGGCAAAGGGAGTCTGCGCAGCACTGCTTTCGCGAGGCTCTTTGACGACTGGGGCACTCAACCCAGGCAAGCCGGAGAGCAGTACGTTGCCCTTGCTCTGAATGTGAAGAGCTTCCTCCAGGGGCCTGTTTAGGCTAAGGTTCCTCTAGAAGCCGGGAGCCGCCGTTCCGCCACGGAGAGGAGTCATCCTGCGCAATTGGCGAACGAGCTCCTATCCTGTGTGCCCCCAGGAGCGTCGCAGAGTTAAGGCACTCCGTGGTGGAGTCTGGCCTCACGGAAACCACTGCACACCCAACTCCCCCGACGTGAAACGCTGGAACTTTTACCTTGAGGCCTGAGGTGACCTTTCGTTTGGCCGGAGCGGAACATGTAGTGCCGTGGGAGGAGTTTCTAGCAAGGTATTGCCAGCACGGTTTTCCGCTTTGAGAGAACACGCAGCCTCGGCCCACAACGACAATCCTGCCGTGCAGAGACGTCGGGCCGCTAGTGCTGTTCGGGCAGCTTTGAAGCCAAGCGCACGGCGCCTCCAAACGGGGAGAAAGCGTACTCTCCCATCCGCGTCCCGCTTTCAAGCTGAATGACGCAGCGTGTTTCTCGGAAGGTTCTGCCGAGCTATCTAGTACAAGGGAGAGAGTGCCTGCCTCTGCCGAGAAAGGTTTTGACGTGGGGATTGCTGGACGTGCGGAAGAGCGTTGCCCAGGCCGTGCCAAGTTTAGGCTTTGGTGATTCTGGATGTTCCCAAGGGTCCAGAATTGTCCCTGGGAAAGCTGTCCTTTTTCTCTTTCTCCGGCTGGAAGTAAACATCTGGCAACCGACTGCCGTACGCAGGCGTCCTGGGGGAGCCCCCCCCCACCCCGGTTTCCTTCGGGACGCACATTGGTGTCTCACAGAAGAGCCCACATTCCCAACTGGGGGCACGCCAGCGTGGAATGTAAGGCTGTTTAGAGCGGCGTACCTTGAGGCCGTGTGAAGGCCGTACAAACGAGAGCTTTCGAGCGAACAGGGCAGCGCTTCGCCATCGTCGTCGCACGTTCACGGAGCTTAATCAAACGAAGGCATTTACTTCCTGTGGCTCAAACGCAAGAGAGGAGTTGGAAGGCATCCAGTGCCCTTTGACAGTTGTTACAACGAACGTGAGTGCACGGTGTCTCGTGAAATAAAGCCCTAGCACTGTTGAAGCCCTCCGTTAAGGCATGCTTCTTCGCTCCTAGGGCACTCCGAGGTGTTACTGACGGGGGAAATCTGGACTTTTGCTTGAGGCCGGGGTGGGGCGAGGGGACTCACAGTTCTTGTGCCGGCGAGCTCCCGAGCGCTCCTGCTGAAGCTCCCAGCAAGGAACTGAGAGCAGCAGGCCTCACACGCGTAAACTCAGACTTCTGCTGTCACGAGTAAACTCAGACTTCTTATGGGAGGCCTTCCGGCAGCAAAGAGAAGGTGGGCGCGAGCAGTGTACTTCAGGCAGCTTAGGACCCGCCACTGTCTCGTTTACCACGGAGGGGAATAAGGTTTAGCCAGGGTCGCCCAGCTTCAAACCGGAGCTCCTCTAGGGATGCTCAGCGGTTTCTGCTTACCTCAAGGAAACACAACGGGAGGAACAGGGCCCTTCCGTGGAGGCCCGTTTGGGCACAGGGACCTCTGCGTGGGAGCTACTGGGTAAGTATGGCAGTCCCTTAGGTAGGCCTCAGTGACCAAGGCTCTCTGGCTCATGCCTAGCTGTGTAAAGAAGTGTGGCAAACGCACGTACTGCTCCTCAGGCTGGGCGCACAGCCTAGCTTTCGCTTCTATGAGAGTGCTGTCCCGAGTCTCTTCCTGGAGCCAGTCGTCAGCACGGTGCCTTTTGGCACTGCAGTTCTCTTTCAGTCAAGGAGGCCGTTCGACTGGCAAAGGGAGTCTGCGCAGCACTGCTTTCGCGAGGCTCTTTGACGACTGGGGCACTCAACCCAGGCAAGCCAGAGAGCAGTACGTTGCCCTTGCTCTGAATGTGAAGAGCTTCCTCCAGGGGCCTGTTTAGGCTAAGGTTCCTCTAGAAGCCGGGAGCCGCCGTTCCGCCACGGAGAGGAGTCATCCTGCGCAATTGGCGAACGAGCTCCTATCCTGTGTGCCCCCAGGAGCGTCGCAGAGTTAAGGCACTCCGTGGTGGAGTCTGGCCTCATGGAAACCACTGCACACCCAACTCCCCCGACGTGAAACGCTGGAACTTACCTTGAGGCCTGAGGTCACCTTTCGTTTGGCCGGAGCGGAACATGTAGTGCCGTGGGAGGAGTTTCTAGCAAGGTATTGCCAGCACGGTTTTCCGCTTTGAGAGAACACGCAGCCTCGGCCCACAACGACAATCCTGCCGTGCAGAGACGTCGGGCCGCTAGTGCTGTTCGGGCAGCTTTGAAGCCAAGCGCACGGCGCCTCCAAACGGGGAGAAAGCGTACTCTCCCATCCGCGTCCCGCTTTCAAGCTGAATGACGCAGCGTGTTTCTCGGAAGGTTCTGCCGAGCTATCTAGTACAAGGGAGAGAGTGCCTGCCTCTGCCGAGAAAGGTTTTGACGTGGGGATTGCTGGACGTGCGGAAGAGCGTTGCCCAGGCCGTGCCAAGTTTAGGCTTTGGTGATTCTGGATGTTCCCAAGGGTCCAGAATTGTCCCTGGGAAAGCTGTCCTTTTTCTCTTTCTCCGGCTGGAAGTAAACATCTGGCAACCGACTGCCGTACGCAGGCGTCCTGGGGGAGCCCCCCCCCCGACCCCGGTTTCCTTCGGGACGCACATTGGTGTCTCACAGAAGAGCCCACATTCCCAACTGGGGGCACGCCAGCGTGGAATGTAAGGCTATTTAGAACGGCGTACCTTGAGGCCGTGTGAAGGCCGTACAAACGAGAGCTTTCGAGCGAACAGGGCAGCGCTTCGCCATCGTCGTCGCACGTTCACGGAGCTTAATCAAACGAAGGCATTTACTTCCTGTGGCTCAAACGCAAGAGAGGAGTTGGAAGGCATCCAGTGCCCTTTGACAGTTGTTACAACGAACGTGAGTGCACGGTGTCTCGTGAAATAAAGCCCTAGCACTGTTGAAGCCCTCCGTTAAGGCATGCTTCTTCGCTCCTAGGGCACTCCGAGGTGTTACTGACGGGGGAAATCTGGACTTTTGCTTGAGGCCGGGGTGGGGCGAGGGGACTCACAGTTCTTGTGCCGGCGAGCTCCCGAGCGCTCCTGCTGAAGCTCCCAGCAAGGAACTGAGAGCAGCAGGCCTCACACGCGTAAACTCAGACTTCTGCTGTCACGAGTAAACTCAGACTTCTTATGGGAGGCCTTCCGGCAGCAAAGAGAAGGTGGGCGCGAGCAGTGTACTTCAGGCAGCTTAGGACCCGCCACTGTCTCGTTTACCACGGAGGGGTATAAGGTTTAGCCAGGGTCGCCCAGCTTCAAACCGGAGCTCCTCTAGGGATGCTCAGCGGTTTCTGCTTACCTCAAGGAAACACAACGGGAGGAACAGGGCCCTTCCGTGGAGGCCCGTTTGGGCACAGGGACCTCTGCGTGGGAGCTACTGGGTAAGTATGGCAGTCCCTTAGGTAGGCCTCAGTGACCAAGGCTCTCTGGCTCATGCCTAGCTGTGTAAAGAAGTGTGGCAAACGCACGTACTGCTCCTCAGGCTGGGCGCACAGCCTAGCTTTCGCTTCTATGAGAGTGCTGTCCCGAGTCTCTTCCTGGAGCCAGTCGTCAGCACGGTGCCTTTTGGCACTGCAGTTCTCTTTCAGTCAAGGAGGCCGTTCGACTGGCAAAGGGAGTCTGCGCAGCACTGCTTTCGCGAGGCTCTTTGACGACTGGGGCACTCAACCCAGGCAAGCCAGAGAGCAGTACGTTGCCCTTGCTCTGAATGTGAAGAGCTTCCTCCAGGGGCCTGTTTAGGCTAAGGTTCCTCTAGAAGCCGGGAGCCGCCGTTCCGCCACGGAGAGGAGTCATCCTGCGCAATTGGCGAACGAGCTCCTATCCTGTGTGCCCCCAGGAGCGTCGCAGAGTTAAGGCACTCCGTGGTGGAGTCTGGCCTCATGGGAACCACTGCACACCCAACTCTCCCGACGTGAAACGCTGGAACTTTTACCTTGAGGCCTGAGGTCACCTTTCGTTTGGCCGGAGCGGAACATGTAGTGCCGTGGGAGGAGTTTCTAGCAAGGTATTGCCAGCACGGTTTTCCGCTTTGAGAGAACACGCAGCCTCGGCCCACAACGACAATCCTGCCGTGCAGAGACGTCGGGCCGCTAGTGCTGTTCGGGCAGCTTTGAAGCCAAGCGCACGGCGCCTCCAAACGGGGAGAAAGCGTACTCTCCCATCCGCGTCCCGCTTTCAAGCTGAATGACGCAGCGTGTTTCTCGGAAGGTTCTGCCGAGCTATCTAGTACAAGGGAGAGAGTGCCTGCCTCTGCCGAGAAAGGTTTTGACGTGGGGATTGCTGGACGTGCGGAAGAGCGTTGCCCAGGCCGTGCCAAGTTTAGGCTTTGGTGATTCTGGATGTTCCCAAGGGTCCAGAATTGTCCCTGGGAAAGCTGTCCTTTTTCTCTTTCTCCGGCTGGAAGTAAACATCTGGCAACCGACTGCCGTACGCAGGCGTCCTGGGGGAGCCCCCCCCCGACCCCGGTTTCCTTCGGGACGCACATTGGTGTCTCACAGAAGAGCCCACATTCCCAACTGGGGGCACGCCAGCGTGGAATGTAAGGCTGTTTAGAACGGCGTACCTTGAGGCCGTGTGAAGGCCGTACAAACGAGATCTTTCGAGCGAACAGGGCAGCGCTTCGCCATCGTCGTCGCACGTTCACGGAGCTTAATCAAACGAAGGCATTTACTTCCTGTGGCTCAAACGCAAGAGAGGAGTTGGAAGGCATCCAGTGCCCTTTGACAGTTGTTACAACGAACGTGAGTGCACGGTGTCTCGTGAAATAAAGCCCTAGCACTGTTGAAGCCCTCCGTTAAGGCATGCTTCTTCGCTCCTAGGGCACTCCGAGGTGTTACTGACGGGGGAAATCTGGACTTTTGCTTGAGGCCGGGGTGGGGCGAGGGGACTCACAGTTCTTGTGCCGGCGAGCTCCCGAGCGCTCCTGCTGAAGCTCCCAGCAAGGAACTGAGAGCAGCAGGCCTCACACGCGTAAACTCAGACTTCTGCTGTCACGAGTAAACTCAGACTTCTTATGGGAGGCCTTCCGGCAGCAAAGAGAAGGTGGGCGCGAGCAGTGTACTTCAGGCAGCTTAGGACCCGCCACTGTCTCGTTTACCACGGAGGGGAATAAGGTTTAGCCAGGGTCGCCCAGCTTCAAACCGGAGCTCCTCTAGGGATGCTCAGCGGTTTCTGCTTACCTCAAGGAAACACAACGGGAGGAACAGGGCCCTTCCGTGGAGGCCCGTTTGGGCACAGGGACCTCTGCGTGGGAGCTACTGGGTAAGTATGGCAGTCCCTTAGGTAGGCCTCAGTGACCAAGGCTCTCTGGCTCATGCCTAGCTGTGTAAAGAAGTGTGGCAAACGCACGTACTGCTCCTCAGGCTGGGCGCACAGCCTAGCTTTCGCTTCTATGAGAGTGCTGTCCCGAGTCTCTTCCTGGAGCCAGTCGTCAGCACGGTGCCTTTTGGCACTGCAGTTCTCTTTCAGTCAAGGAGGCCGTTCGACTGGCAAAGGGAGTCTGCGCAGCACTGCTTTCGCGAGGCTCTTTGACGACTGGGGCACTCAACCCAGGCAAGCCGGAGAGCAGTACGTTGCCCTTGCTCTGAATGTGAAGAGCTTCCTCCAGGGGCCTGTTTAGGCTAAGGTTCCTCTAGAAGCCGGGAGCCGCCGTTCCGCCACGGAGAGGAGTCATCCTGCGCAATTGGCGAACGAGCTCCTATCCTGTGTGCCCCCAGGAGCGTCGCAGAGTTAAGGCACTCCGTGGTGGAGTCTGGCCTCACGGAAACCACTGCACACCCAACTCCCCCGACGTGAAACGCTGGAACTTTTACCTTGAGGCCTGAGGTGACCTTTCGTTTGGCCGGAGCGGAACATGTAGTGCCGTGGGAGGAGTTTCTAGCAAGGTATTGCCAGCACGGTTTTCCGCTTTGAGAGAACACGCAGCCTCGGCCCACAACGACAATCCTGCCGTGCAGAGACGTCGGGCCGCTAGTGCTGTTCGGGCAGCTTTGAAGCCAAGCGCACGGCGCCTCCAAACGGGGAGAAAGCGTACTCTCCCATCCGCGTCCCGCTTTCAAGCTGAATGACGCAGCGTGTTTCTCGGAAGGTTCTGCCGAGCTATCTAGTACAAGGGAGAGAGTGCCTGCCTCTGCCGAGAAAGGTTTTGACGTGGGGATTGCTGGACGTGCGGAAGAGCGTTGCCCAGGCCGTGCCAAGTTTAGGCTTTGGTGATTCTGGATGTTCCCAAGGGTCCAGAATTGTCCCTGGGAAAGCTGTCCTTTTTCTCTTTCTCCGGCTGGAAGTAAACATCTGGCAACCGACTGCCGTACGCAGGCGTCCTGGGGGAGCCCCCCCCCACCCCGGTTTCCTTCGGGACGCACATTGGTGTCTCACAGAAGAGCCCACATTCCCAACTGGGGGCACGCCAGCGTGGAATGTAAGGCTGTTTAGAGCGGCGTACCTTGAGGCCGTGTGAAGGCCGTACAAACGAGAGCTTTCGAGCGAACAGGGCAGCGCTTCGCCATCGTCGTCGCACGTTCACGGAGCTTAATCAAACGAAGGCATTTACTTCCTGTGGCTCAAACGCAAGAGAGGAGTTGGAAGGCATCCAGTGCCCTTTGACAGTTGTTACAACGAACGTGAGTGCACGGTGTCTCGTGAAATAAAGCCCTAGCACTGTTGAAGCCCTCCGTTAAGGCATGCTTCTTCGCTCCTAGGGCACTCCGAGGTGTTACTGACGGGGGAAATCTGGACTTTTGCTTGAGGCCGGGGTGGGGCGAGGGGACTCACAGTTCTTGTGCCGGCGAGCTCCCGAGCGCTCCTGCTGAAGCTCCCAGCAAGGAACTGAGAGCAGCAGGCCTCACACGCGTAAACTCAGACTTCTGCTGTCACGAGTAAACTCAGACTTCTTATGGGAGGCCTTCCGGCAGCAAAGAGAAGGTGGGCGCGAGCAGTGTACTTCAGGCAGCTTAGGACCCGCCACTGTCTCGTTTACCACGGAGGGGAATAAGGTTTAGCCAGGGTCGCCCAGCTTCAAACCGGAGCTCCTCTAGGGATGCTCAGCGGTTTCTGCTTACCTCAAGGAAACACAACGGGAGGAACAGGGCCCTTCCGTGGAGGCCCGTTTGGGCACAGGGACCTCTGCGTGGGAGCTACTGGGTAAGTATGGCAGTCCCTTAGGTAGGCCTCAGTGACCAAGGCTCTCTGGCTCATGCCTAGCTGTGTAAAGAAGTGTGGCAAACGCACGTACTGCTCCTCAGGCTGGGCGCACAGCCTAGCTTTCGCTTCTATGAGAGTGCTGTCCCGAGTCTCTTCCTGGAGCCAGTCGTCAGCACGGTGCCTTTTGGCACTGCAGTTCTCTTTCAGTCAAGGAGGCCGTTCGACTGGCAAAGGGAGTCTGCGCAGCACTGCTTTCGCGAGGCTCTTTGACGACTGGGGCACTCAACCCAGGCAAGCCAGAGAGCAGTACGTTGCCCTTGCTCTGAATGTGAAGAGCTTCCTCCAGGGGCCTGTTTAGGCTAAGGTTCCTCTAGAAGCCGGGAGCCGCCGTTCCGCCACGGAGAGGAGTCATCCTGCGCAATTGGCGAACGAGCTCCTATCCTGTGTGCCCCCAGGAGCGTCGCAGAGTTAAGGCACTCCGTGGTGGAGTCTGGCCTCACGGAAACCACTGCACACCCAACTCCCCCGACGTGAAACGCTGGAACTTTTACCTTGAGGCCTGAGGTGACCTTTCGTTTGGCCGGAGCGGAACATGTAGTGCCGTGGGAGGAGTTTCTAGCAAGGTATTGCCAGCACGGTTTTCCGCTTTGAGAGAACACGCAGCCTCGGCCCACAACGACAATCCTGCCGTGCAGAGACGTCGGGCCGCTAGTGCTGTTCGGGCAGCTTTGAAGCCAAGCGCACGGCGCCTCCAAACGGGGAGAAAGCGTACTCTCCCTTCCGCGTCCCGCTTTCAAGCTGAATGACGCAGCGTGTTTCTCGGAAGGTTCTGCCGAGCTATCTAGTACAAGGGAGAGAGTGCCTGCCTCTGCCGAGAAAGGTTTTGACGTGGGGATTGCTGGACGTGCGGAAGAGCGTTGCCCAGGCCGTGCCAAGTTTAGGCTTTGGTGATTCTGGATGTTCCCAAGGGTCCAGAATTGTCCCTGGGAAAGCTGTCCTTTTTCTCTTTCTCCGGCTGGAAGTAAACATCTGGCAACCGACTGCCGTACGCAGGCGTCCTGGGGGAGCCCCCCCCACCCCGGTTTCCTTCGGGACGCACATTGGTGTCTCACAGAAGAGCCCACATTCCCAACTGGGGGCACGCCAACGTGGAATGTAAGGCTGTTTAGAACGGCGTACCTTGAGGCCGTGTGAAGGCCGTACAAACGAGAGCTTTCGAGCGAACAGGGCAGCGCTTCGCCATCGTCGTCGCACGTTCACGGAGCTTAATCAAACGAAGGCATTTACTTCCTGTGGCTCAAACGCAAGAGAGGAGTTGGAAGGCATCCAGTGCCCTTTGACAGTTGTTACAACGAACGTGAGTGCACGGTGTCTCGTGAAATAAAGCCCTAGCACTGTTGAAGCCCTCCGTTAAGGCATGCTTCTTCGCTCCTAGGGCACTCCGAGGTGTTACTGACGGGGGAAATCTGGACTTTTGCTTGAGGCCGGGGTGGGGCGAGGGGACTCACAGTTCTTGTGCCGGCGAGCTCCCGAGCGCTCCTGCTGAAGCTCCCAGCAAGGAACTGAGAGCAGCAGGCCTCACACGCGTAAACTCAGACTTCTGCTGTCACGAGTAAACTCAGACTTCTTATGGGAGGCCTTCCGGCAGCAAAGAGAAGGTGGGCGCGAGCAGTGTACTTCAGGCAGCTTAGGACCCGCCACTGTCTCGTTTACCACGGAGGGGAATAAGGTTTAGCCAGGGTCGCCCAGCTTCAAACCGGAGCTCCTCTAGGGATGCTCAGCGGTTTCTGCTTACCTCAAGGAAACACAACGGGAGGAACAGGGCCCTTCCGTGGAGGCCCGTTTGGGCACAGGGACCTCTGCGTGGGAGCTACTGGGTAAGTATGGCAGTCCCTTAGGTAGGCCTCAGTGACCAAGGCTCTCTGGCTCATGCCTAGCTGTGTAAAGAAGTGTGGCAAACGCACGTACTGCTCCTCAGGCTGGGCGCACAGCCTAGCTTTCGCTTCTATGAGAGTGCTGTCCCGAGTCTCTTCCTGGAGCCAGTCGTCAGCACGGTGCCTTTTGGCACTGCAGTTCTCTTTCAGTCAAGGAGGCCGTTCGACTGGCAAAGGGAGTCTGCGCAGCACTGCTTTCGCGAGGCTCTTTGACGACTGGGGCACTCAACCCAGGCAAGCCAGAGAGCAGTACGTTGCCCTTGCTCTGAATGTGAAGAGCTTCCTCCAGGGGCCTGTTTAGGCTAAGGTTCCTCTAGAAGCCGGGAGCCGCCGTTCCGCCACGGAGAGGAGTCATCCTGCGCAATTGGCGAACGAGCTCCTATCCTGTGTGCCCCCAGGAGCGTCGCAGAGTTAAGGCACTCCGTGGTGGAGTCTGGCCTCACGGAAACCACTGCACACCCAACTCCCCCGACGTGAAACGCTGGAACTTTTACCTTGAGGCCTGAGGTGACCTTTCGTTTGGCCGGAGCGGAACATGTAGTGCCGTGGGAGGAGTTTCTAGCAAGGTATTGCCAGCACGGTTTTCCGCTTTGAGAGAACACGCAGCCTCGGCCCACAACGACAATCCTGCCGTGCAGAGACGTCGGGCCGCTAGTGCTGTTCGGGCAGCTTTGAAGCCAAGCGCACGGCGCCTCCAAACGGGGAGAAAGCGTACTCTCCCATCCGCGTCCCGCTTTCAAGCTGAATGACGCAGCGTGTTTCTCGGAAGGTTCTGCCGAGCTATCTAGTACAAGGGAGAGAGTGCCTGCCTCTGCCGAGAAAGGTTTTGACGTGGGGATTGCTGGACGTGCGGAAGAGCGTTGCCCAGGCCGTGCCAAGTTTAGGCTTTGGTGATTCTGGATGTTCCCAAGGGTCCAGAATTGTCCCTGGGAAAGCTGTCCTTTTTCTCTTTCTCCGGCTGGAAGTAAACATCTGGCAACCGACTGCCGTACGCAGGCGTCCTGGGGGAGCCCCCCCCCGACCCCGGTTTCCTTCGGGACGCACATTGGTGTCTCACCGAAGAGCCCACATTCCCAACTGGGGGCACGCCAGCGTGGAATGTAAGGCTGTTTAGAACGGCGTACCTTGAGGCCGTGTGAAGGCCGTACAAACGAGAGCTTTCGAGCGAACAGGGCAGCGCTTCGCCATCGTCGTCGCACGTTCACGGAGCTTAATCAAACGAAGGCATTTACTTCCTGTGGCTCAAACGCAAGAGAGGAGTTGGAAGGCATCCAGTGCCCTTTGACAGTTGTTACAACGAACGTGAGTGCACGGTGTCTCGTGAAATAAAGCCCTAGCACTGTTGAAGCCCTCCGTTAAGGCATGCTTCTTCGCTCCTAGGGCACTCCGAGGTGTTACTGACGGGGGAAATCTGGACTTTTGCTTGAGGCCGGGGTGGGGCGAGGGGACTCACAGTTCTTGTGCCGGCGAGCTCCCGAGCGCTCCTGCTGAAGCTCCCAGCAAGGAACTGAGAGCAGCAGGCCTCACACGCGTAAACTCAGACTTCTGCTGTCACGAGTAAACTCAGACTTCTTATGGGAGGCCTTCCGGCAGCAAAGAGAAGGTGGGCGCGAGCAGTGTACTTCAGGCAGCTTAGGACCCGCCACTGTCTCGTTTACCACGGAGGGGAATAAGGTTTAGCCAGGGTCGCCCAGCTTCAAACCGGAGCTCCTCTAGGGATGCTCAGCGGTTTCTGCTTACCTCAAGGAAACACAACGGGAGGAACAGGGCCCTTCCGTGGAGGCCCGTTTGGGCACAGGGACCTCTGCGTGGGAGCTACTGGGTAAGTATGGCAGTCCCTTAGGTAGGCCTCAGTGACCAAGGCTCTCTGGCTCATGCCTAGCTGTGTAAAGAAGTGTGGCAAACGCACGTACTGCTCCTCAGGCTGGGCGCACAGCCTAGCTTTCGCTTCTATGAGAGTGCTGTCCCGAGTCTCTTCCTGGAGCCAGTCGTCAGCACGGTGCCTTTTGGCACTGCAGTTCTCTTTCAGTCAAGGAGGCCGTTCGACAGGCAAAGGGAGTCTGCGCAGCACTGCTTTCGCGAGGCTCTTTGACGACTGGGGCACTCAACCCAGGCAAGCCAGAGAGCAGTACGTTGCCCTTGCTCTGAATGTGAAGAGCTTCCTCCAGGGGCCTGTTTAGGCTAAGGTTCCTCTAGAAGCCGGGAGCCGCCGTTCCGCCACGGAGAGGAGTCATCCTGCGCAATTGGCGAACGAGCTCCTATCCTGTGTGCCCCCAGGAGCGTCGCAGAGTTAAGGCACTCCGTGGTGGAGTCTGGCCTCACGGAAACCACTGCACACCCAACTCCCCCGACGTGAAACGCTGGAACTTTTACCTTGAGGCCTGAGGTGACCTTTCGTTTGGCCGGAGCGGAACATGTAGTGCCGTGGGAGGAGTTTCTAGCAAGGTATTGCCAGCACGGTTTTCCGCTTTGAGAGAACACGCAGCCTCGGCCCACAACGACAATCCTGCCGTGCAGAGACGTCGGGCCGCTAGTGCTGTTCGGGCAGCTTTGAAGCCAAGCGCACGGCGCCTCCAAACGGGGAGAAAGCGTACTCTCCCATCCGCGTCCCGCTTTCAAGCTGAATGACGCAGCGTGTTTCTCGGAAGGTTCTGCCGAGCTATCTAGTACAAGGGAGAGAGTGCCTGCCTCTGCCGAGAAAGGTTTTGACGTGGGGATTGCTGGACGTGCGGAAGAGCGTTGCCCAGGCCGTGCCAAGTTTAGGCTTTGGTGATTCTGGATGTTCCCAAGGGTCCAGAATTGTCCCTGGGAAAGCTGTCCTTTTTCTCTTTCTCCGGCTGGAAGTAAACATCTGGCAACCGACTGCCGTACGCAGGCGTCCTGGGGGAGCCCCCCCCCCGACCCCGGTTTCCTTCGGGACGCACATTGGTGTCTCACAGAAGAGCCCACATTCCCAACTGGGGGCACGCCAACGTGGAATGTAAGGCTGTTTAGAACGGCGTACCTTGAGGCCGTGTGAAGGCCGTACAAACGAGAGCTTTCGAGCGAACAGGGCAGCGCTTCGCCATCGTCGTCGCACGTTCACGGAGCTTAATCAAACGAAGGCATTTACTTCCTGTGGCTCAAACGCAAGAGAGGAGTTGGAAGGCATCCAGTGCCCTTTGACAGTTGTTACAACGAACGTGAGTGCACGGTGTCTCGTGAAATAAAGCCCTAGCACTGTTGAAGCCCTCCGTTAAGGCATGCTTCTTCGCTCCTAGGGCACTCCGAGGTGTTACTGACGGGGGAAATCTGGACTTTTGCTTGAGGCCGGGGTGGGGCGAGGGGACTCACAGTTCTTGTGCCGGCGAGCTCCCGAGCGCTCCTGCTGAAGCTCCCAGCAAGGAACTGAGAGCAGCAGGCCTCACACGCGTAAACTCAGACTTCTGCTGTCACGAGTAAACTCAGACTTCTTATGGGAGGCCTTCCGGCAGCAAAGAGAAGGTGGGCGCGAGCAGTGTACTTCAGGCAGCTTAGGACCCGCCACTGTCTCGTTTACCACGGAGGGGAATAAGGTTTAGCCAGGGTCGCCCAGCTTCAAACCGGAGCTCCTCTAGGGATGCTCAGCGGTTTCTGCTTACCTCAAGGAAACACAACGGGAGGAACAGGGCCCTTCCGTGGAGGCCCGTTTGGGCACAGGGACCTCTGCGTGGGAGCTACTGGGTAAGTATGGCAGTCCCTTAGGTAGGCCTCAGTGACCAAGGCTCTCTGGCTCATGCCTAGCTGTGTAAAGAAGTGCGGCAAACGCACGTACTGCTCCTCAGGCTGGGCGCACAGCCTAGCTTTCGCTTCTATGAGAGTGCTGTCCCGAGTCTCTTCCTGGAGCCAGTCGTCAGCACGGTGCCTTTTGGCACTGCAGTTCTCTTTCAGTCAAGGAGGCCGTTCGACTGGCAAAGGGAGTCTGCGCAGCACTGCTTTCGCGAGGCTCTTTGACGACTGGGGCACTCAACCCAGGCAAGCCAGAGAGCAGTACGTTGCCCTTGCTCTGAATGTGAAGAGCTTCCTCCAGGGGCCTGTTTAGGCTAAGGTTCCTCTAGAAGCCGGGAGCCGCCGTTCCGCCACGGAGAGGAGTCATCCTGCGCAATTGGCGAACGAGCTCCTATCCTGTGTGCCCCCAGGAGCGTCGCAGAGTTAAGGCACTCCGTGGTGGAGTCTGGCCTCACGGAAACCACTGCACACCCAACTCCCCCGACGTGAAACGCTGGAACTTTTACCTTGAGGCCTGAGGTGACCTTTCGTTTGGCCGGAGCGGAACATGTAGTGCCGTGGGAGGAGTTTCTAGCAAGGTATTGCCAGCACGGTTTTCCGCTTTGAGAGAACACGCAGCCTCGGCCCACAACGACAATCCTGCCGTGCAGAGACGTCGGGCCGCTAGTGCTGTTCGGGCAGCTTTGAAGCCAAGCGCACGGCGCCTCCAAACGGGGAGAAAGCGTACTCTCCCATCCGCGTCCCGCTTTCAAGCTGAATGACGCAGCGTGTTTCTCGGAAGGTTCTGCCGAGCTATCTAGTACAAGGGAGAGAGTGCCTGCCTCTGCCGAGAAAGGTTTTGACGTGGGGATTGCTGGACGTGCGGAAGAGCGTTCCCCAGGCCGTGCCAAGTTTAGGCTTTGGTGATTCTGGATGTTCCCAAGGGTCCAGAATTGTCCCTGGGAAAGCTGTCCTTTTTCTCTTTCTCCGGCTGGAAGTAAACATCTGGCAACCGACTGCCGTACGCAGGCGTCCTGGGGGAGCCCCCCCCCCGACCCCGGTTTCCTTCGGGACGCACATTGGTGTCTCACAGAAGAGCCCACATTCCCAACTGGGGGCACGCCAGCGTGGAATGTAAGGCTGTTTAGAACGGCGTACCTTGAGGCCGTGTGAAGGCCGTACAAACGAGAGCTTTCGAGCGAACAGGGCAGCGCTTCGCCATCGTCGTCGCACGTTCACGGAGCTTAATCAAACGAAGGCATTTACTTCCTGTGGCTCAAACGCAAGAGAGGAGTTGGAAGGCATCCAGTGCCCTTTGACAGTTGTTACAACGAACGTGAGTGCACGGTGTCTCGTGAAATAAAGCCCTAGCACTGTTGAAGCCCTCCGTTAAGGCATGCTTCTTCGCTCCTAGGGCACTCCGAGGTGTTACTGACGGGGGAAATCTGGACTTTTGCTTGAGGCCGGGGTGGGGCGAGGGGACTCACAGTTCTTGTGCCGGCGAGCTCCCGAGCGCTCCTGCTGAAGCTCCCAGCAAGGAACTGAGAGCAGCAGGCCTCACACGCGTAAACTCAGACTTCTGCTGTCACGAGTAAACTCAGACTTCTTATGGGAGGCCTTCCGGCAGCAAAGAGAAGGTGGGCGCGAGCAGTGTACTTCAGGCAGCTTAGGACCCGCCACTGTCTCGTTTACCACGGAGGGGAATAAGGTTTAGCCAGGGTCGCCCAGCTTCAAACCGGAGCTCCTCTAGGGATGCTCAGCGGTTTCTGCTTACCTCAAGGAAACACAACGGGAGGAACAGGGCCCTTCCGTGGAGGCCCGTTTGGGCACAGGGACCTCTGCGTGGGAGCTACTGGGTAAGTATGGCAGTCCCTTAGGTAGGCCTCAGTGACCAAGGCTCTCTGGCTCATGCCTAGCTGTGTAAAGAAGTGCGGCAAACGCACGTACTGCTCCTCAGGCTGGGCGCACAGCCTAGCTTTCGCTTCTATGAGAGTGCTGTCCCGAGTCTCTTCCTGGAGCCAGTCGTCAGCACGGTGCCTTTTGGCACTGCAGTTCTCTTTCAGTCAAGGAGGCCGTTCGACTGGCAAAGGGAGTCTGCGCAGCACTGCTTTCGCGAGGCTCTTTGACGACTGGGGCACTCAACCCAGGCAAGCCAGAGAGCAGTACGTTGCCCTTGCTCTGAATGTGAAGAGCTTCCTCCAGGGGCCTGTTTAGGCTAAGGTTCCTCTAGAAGCCGGGAGCCGCCGTTCCGCCACGGAGAGGAGTCATCCTGCGCAATTGGCGAACGAGCTCCTATCCTGTGTGCCCCCAGGAGCGTCGCAGAGTTAAGGCACTCCGTGGTGGAGTCTGGCCTCACGGAAACCACTGCACACCCAACTCTCCCGACGTGAAACGCTGGAACTTTTACCTTGAGGCCTGAGGTCACCTTTCGTTTGGCCGGAGCGGAACATGTAGTGCCGTGGGAGGAGTTTCTAGCAAGGTATTGCCAGCACGGTTTTCCGCTTTGAGAGAACACGCAGCCTCGGCCCACAACGACAATCCTGCCGTGCAGAGACGTCGGGCCGCTAGTGCTGTTCGGGCAGCTTTGAAGCCAAGCGCACGGCGCCTCCAAACGGGGAGAAAGCGTACTCTCCCATCCGCGTCCCGCTTTCAAGCTGAATGACGCAGCGTGTTTCTCGGAAGGTTCTGCCGAGCTATCTAGTACAAGGGAGAGAGTGCCTGCCTCTGCCGAGAAAGGTTTTGACGTGGGGATTGCTGGACGTGCGGAAGAGCGTTGCCCAGGCCGTGCCAAGTTTAGGCTTTGGTGATTCTGGATGTTCCCAAGGGTCCAGAATTGTCCCTGGGAAAGCTGTCCTTTTTCTCTTTCTCCGGCTGGAAGTAAACATCTGGCAACCGACTGCCGTACGCAGGCGTCCTGGGGGAGCCCCCCCCCCGACCCCGGTTTCCTTCGGGACGCACATTGGTGTCTCACAGAAGAGCCCACATTCCCAACTGGGGGCACGCCAGCGTGGAATGTAAGGCTATTTAGAACGGCGTACCTTGAGGCCGTGTGAAGGCCGTACAAACGAGAGCTTTCGAGCGAACAGGGCAGCGCTTCGCCATCGTCGTCGCACGTTCACGGAGCTTAATCAAACGAAGGCATTTACTTCCTGTGGCTCAAACGCAAGAGAGGAGTTGGAAGGCATCCAGTGCCCTTTGACAGTTGTTACAACGAACGTGAGTGCACGGTGTCTCGTGAAATAAAGCCCTAGCACTGTTGAAGCCCTCCGTTAAGGCATGCTTCTTCGCTCCTAGGGCACTCCGAGGTGTTACTGACGGGGGAAATCTGGACTTTTGCTTGAGGCCGGGGTGGGGCGAGGGCACTCACAGTTCTTGTGCCGGCGAGCTCCCGAGCGCTCCTGCTGAAGCTCCCAGCAAGGAACTGAGAGCAGCAGGCCTCACACGCGTAAACTCAGACTTCTGCTGTCACGAGTAAACTCAGACTTCTTATGGGAGGCCTTCCGGCAGCAAAGAGAAGGTGGGCGCGAGCAGTGTACTTCAGGCAGCTTAGGACCCGCCACTGTCTCGTTTACCACGGAGGGGAATAAGGTTTAGCCAGGGTCGCCCAGCTTCAAACCGGAGCTCCTCTAGGGATGCTCAGCGGTTTCTGCTTACCTCAAGGAAACACAACGGGAGGAACAGGGCCCTTCCGTGGAGGCCCGTTTGGGCACAGGGACCTCTGCGTGGGAGCTACTGGGTAAGTATGGCAGTCCCTTAGGTAGGCCTCAGTGACCAAGGCTCTCTGGCTCATGCCTAGCTGTGTAAAGAAGTGTGGCAAACGCACGTACTGCTCCTCAGGCTGGGCGCACAGCCTAGCTTTCGCTTCTATGAGAGTGCTGTCCCGAGTCTCTTCCTGGAGCCAGTCGTCAGCACGGTGCCTTTTGGCACTGCAGTTCTCTTTCAGTCAAGGAGGCCGTTCGACTGGCAAAGGGAGTCTGCGCAGCACTGCTTTCGCGAGGCTCTTTGACGACTGGGGCACTCAACCCAGGCAAGCCAGAGAGCAGTACGTTGCCCTTGCTCTGAATGTGAAGAGCTTCCTCCAGGGGCCTGTTTAGGCTAAGGTTCCTCTAGAAGCCGGGAGCCGCCGTTCCGCCACGGAGAGGAGTCATCCTGCGCAATTGGCGAACGAGCTCCTATCCTGTGTGCCCCCAGGAGCGTCGCAGAGTTAAGGCACTCCGTGGTGGAGTCTGGCCTCATGGAAACCACTGCACACCCAACTCTCCCGACGTGAAACGCTGGAACTTTTACCTTGAGGCCTGAGGTCACCTTTCGTTTGGCCGGAGCGGAACATGTAGTGCCGTGGGAGGAGTTTCTAGCAAGGTATTGCCAGCACGGTTTTCCGCTTTGAGAGAACACGCAGCCTCGGCCCACAACGACAATCCTGCCGTGCAGAGACGTCGGGCCGCTAGTGCTGTTCGGGCAGCTTTGAAGCCAAGCGCACGGCGCCTCCAAACGGGGAGAAAGCGTACTCTCCCATCCGCGTCCCGCTTTCAAGCTGAATGACGCAGCGTGTTTCTCGGAAGGTTCTGCCGAGCTATCTAGTACAAGGGAGAGAGTGCCTGCCTCTGCCGAGAAAGGTTTTGACGTGGGGATTGCTGGACGTGCGGAAGAGCGTTGCCCAGGCCGTGCCAAGTTTAGGCTTTGGTGATTCTGGATGTTCCCAAGGGTCCAGAATTGTCCCTGGGAAAGCTGTCCTTTTTCTCTTTCTCCGGCTGGAAGTAAACATCTGGCAACCGACTGCCGTACGCAGGCGTCCTGGGGGAGCCCCCCCCCCGACCCCGGTTTCCTTCGGGACGCACATTGGTGTCTCACAGAAGAGCCCACATTCCCAACTGGGGGCACGCCAGCGTGGAATGTAAGGCTATTTAGAACGGCGTACCTTGAGGCCGTGTGAAGGCCGTACAAACGAGAGCTTTCGAGCGAACAGGGCAGCGCTTCGCCATCGTCGTCGCACGTTCACGGAGCTTAATCAAACGAAGGCATTTACTTCCTGTGGCTCAAACGCAAGAGAGGAGTTGGAAGGCATCCAGTGCCCTTTGACAGTTGTTACAACGAACGTGAGTGCACGGTGTCTCGTGAAATAAAGCCCTAGCACTGTTGAAGCCCTCCGTTAAGGCATGCTTCTTCGCTCCTAGGGCACTCCGAGGTGTTACTGACGGGGGAAATCTGGACTTTTGCTTGAGGCCGGGGTGGGGCGAGGGCACTCACAGTTCTTGTGCCGGCGAGCTCCCGAGCGCTCCTGCTGAAGCTCCCAGCAAGGAACTGAGAGCAGCAGGCCTCACACGCGTAAACTCAGACTTCTGCTGTCACGAGTAAACTCAGACTTCTTATGGGAGGCCTTCCGGCAGCAAAGAGAAGGTGGGCGCGAGCAGTGTACTTCAGGCAGCTTAGGACCCGCCACTGTCTCGTTTACCACGGAGGGGAATAAGGTTTAGCCAGGGTCGCCCAGCTTCAAACCGGAGCTCCTCTAGGGATGCTCAGCGGTTTCTGCTTACCTCAAGGAAACACAACGGGAGGAACAGGGCCCTTCCGTGGAGGCCCGTTTGGGCACAGGGACCTCTGCGTGGGAGCTACTGGGTAAGTATGGCAGTCCCTTAGGTAGGCCTCAGTGACCAAGGCTCTCTGGCTCATGCCTAGCTGTGTAAAGAAGTGTGGCAAACGCACGTACTGCTCCTCAGGCTGGGCGCACAGCCTAGCTTTCGCTTCTATGAGAGTGCTGTCCCGAGTCTCTTCCTGGAGCCAGTCGTCAGCACGGTGCCTTTTGGCACTGCAGTTCTCTTTCAGTCAAGGAGGCCGTTCGACTGGCAAAGGGAGTCTGCGCAGCACTGCTTTCGCGAGGCTCTTTGACGACTGGGGCACTCAACCCAGGCAAGCCAGAGAGCAGTACGTTGCCCTTGCTCTGAATGTGAAGAGCTTCCTCCAGGGGCCTGTTTAGGCTAAGGTTCCTCTAGAAGCCGGGAGCCGCCGTTCCGCCACGGAGGAGTCATCCTGCGCAATTGGCGAACGAGCTCGTATCCTGTGTGCCCTCAGGAGCGTCGCAGAGTTAAGGCACTCCGTGGTGGAGTCTGGCCTCATGGAAACCACTGCACACCCAACTGCCCCGACGTGAAACGCTGGAACTTTTACCTTGAGGCCTGAGGTCACCTTTCGTTTGGCCGGAGCGGAACATGTAGTGCCGTGGGAGGAGTTTCTAGCAAGGTATTGCCAGCACGGTTTTCCGCTTTGAGAGAACACGCAGCCTCGGCCCACAACGACAATCCTGCCGTGCAGAGACGTCGGGCCGCTAGTGCTGTTCGGGCAGCTTTGAAGCCAAGCGCACGGCGCCTCCAAACGGGGAGAAAGCGTACTCTCCCATCCGCGTCCCGCTTTCAAGCTGAATGACGCAGCGTGTTTCTCGGAAGGTTCTGCCGAGCTATCTAGTACAAGGGAGAGAGTGCCTGCCTCTGCCGAGAAAGGTTTTGACGTGGGGATTGCTGGACGTGCGGAAGAGCGTTGCCCAGGCCGTGCCAAGTTTAGGCTTTGGTGATTCTGGATGTTCCCAAGGGTCCAGAATTGTCCCTGGGAAAGCTGTCCTTTTTCTCTTTCTCCGGCTGGAAGTAAACATCTGGCAACCGACTGCCGTACGCAGGCGTCCTGGGGGAGCCCCCCCCCACCCCGGTTTCCTTCGGGACGCACATTGGTGTCTCACAGAAGAGCCCACATTCCCAACTGGGGGCACGCCAACGTGGAATGTAAGGCTGTTTAGAACGGCGTACCTTGAGGCCGTGTGAAGGCCGTACAAACGAGAGCTTTCGAGCGAACAGGGCAGCGCTTCGCCATCGTCGTCGCACGTTCACGGAGCTTAATCAAACGAAGGCATTTACTTCCTGTGGCTCAAACGCAAGAGAGGAGTTGGAAGGCATCCAGTGCCCTTTGACAGTTGTTACAACGAACGTGAGTGCACGGTGTCTCGTGAAATAAAGCCCTAGCACTGTTGAAGCCCTCCGTTAAGGCATGCTTCTTCGCTCCTAGGGCACTCCGAGGTGTTACTGACGGGGGAAATCTGGACTTTTGCTTGAGGCCGGGGTGGGGCGAGGGGACTCACAGTTCTTGTGCCGGCGAGCTCCCGAGCGCTCCTGCTGAAGCTCCCAGCAAGGAACTGAGAGCAGCAGGCCTCACACGCGTAAACTCAGACTTCTGCTGTCACGAGTAAACTCAGACTTCTTATGGGAGGCCTTCCGGCAGCAAAGAGAAGGTGGGCGCGAGCAGTGTACTTCAGGCAGCTTAGGACCCGCCACTGTCTCGTTTACCACGGAGGGGAATAAGGTTTAGCCAGGGTCGCCCAGCTTCAAACCGGAGCTCCTCTAGGGATGCTCAGCGGTTTCTGCTTACCTCAAGGAAACACAACGGGAGGAACAGGGCCCTTCCGTGGAGGCCCGTTTGGGCACAGGGACCTCTGCGTGGGAGCTACTGGGTAAGTATGGCAGTCCCTTAGGTAGGCCTCAGTGACCAAGGCTCTCTGGCTCATGCCTAGCTGTGTAAAGAAGTGTGGCAAACGCACGTACTGCTCCTCAGGCTGGGCGCACAGCCTAGCTTTCGCTTCTATGAGAATGCTGTCCCGAGTCTCTTCCTGGAGCCAGTCGTCAGCACGGTGCCTTTTGGCACTGCAGTTCTCTTTCAGTCAAGGAGGCCGTTCGACTGGCAAAGGGAGTCTGCGCAGCACTGCTTTCGCGAGGCTCTTTGACGACTGGGGCACTCAACCCAGGCAAGCCAGAGAGCAGTACGTTGCCCTTGCTCTGAATGTGAAGAGCTTCCTCCAGGGGCCTGTTTAGGCTAAGGTTCCTCTAGAAGCCGGGAGCCGCCGTTCCGCCACGGAGAGGAGTCATCCTGCGCAATTGGCGAACGAGCTCCTATCCTGTGTGCCCCCAGGAGCGTCGCAGAGTTAAGGCACTCCGTGGTGGAGTCTGGCCTCATGGAAACCACTGCACACCCAACTCTCCCGACGTGAAACGCTGGAACTTTTACCTTGAGGCCTGAGGTCACCTTTCGTTTGGCCGGAGCGGAACATGTAGTGCCGTGGGAGGAGTTTCTAGCAAGGTATTGCCAGCACGGTTTTCCGCTTTGAGAGAACACGCAGCCTCGGCCCACAACGACAATCCTGCCGTGCAGAGACGTCGGGCCGCTAGTGCTGTTCGGGCAGCTTTGAAGCCAAGCGCACGGCGCCTCCAAACGGGGAGAAAGCGTACTCTCCCATCCGCGTCCCGCTTTCAAGCTGAATGACGCAGCGTGTTTCTCGGAAGGTTCTGCCGAGCTATCTAGTACAAGGGAGAGAGTGCCTGCCTCTGCCGAGAAAGGTTTTGACGTGGGGATTGCTGGACGTGCGGAAGAGCGTTGCCCAGGCCGTGCCAAGTTTAGGCTTTGGTGATTCTGGATGTTCCCAAGGGTCCAGAATTGTCCCTGGGAAAGCTGTCCTTTTTCTCTTTCTCCGGCTGGAAGTAAACATCTGGCAACCGACTGCCGTACGCAGGCGTCCTGGGGGAGCCCCCCCCCACCCCGGTTTCCTTCGGGACGCACATTGGTGTCTCACAGAAGAGCCCACATTCCCAACTGGGGGCACGCCAGCGTGGAATGTAAGGCTGTTTAGAACGGCGTACCTTGAGGCCGTGTGAAGGCCGTACAAACGAGAGCTTTCGAGCGAACAGGGCAGCGCTTCGCCATCGTCGTCGCACGTTCACGGAGCTTAATCAAACGAAGGCATTTACTTCCTGTGGCTCAAACGCAAGAGAGGAGTTGGAAGGCATCCAGTGCCCTTTGACAGTTGTTACAACGAACGTGAGTGCACGGTGTCTCGTGAAATAAAGCCCTAGCACTGTTGAAGCCCTCCGTTAAGGCATGCTTCTTCGCTCCTAGGGCACTCCGAGGTGTTACTGACGGGGGAAATCTGGACTTTTGCTTGAGGCCGGGGTGGGGCGAGGGCACTCACAGTTCTTGTGCCGGCGAGCTCCCGAGCGCTCCTGCTGAAGCTCCCAGCAAGGAACTGAGAGCAGCAGGCCTCACACGCGTAAACTCAGACTTCTGCTGTCACGAGTAAACTCAGACTTCTTATGGGAGGCCTTCCGGCAGCAAAGAGAAGGTGGGCGCGAGCAGTGTACTTCAGGCAGCTTAGGACCCGCCACTGTCTCGTTTACCACGGAGGGGAATAAGGTTTAGCCAGGGTCGCCCAGCTTCAAACCGGAGCTCCTCTAGGGATGCTCAGCGGTTTCTGCTTACCTCAAGGAAACACAACGGGAGGAACAGGGCCCTTCCGTGGAGGCCCGTTTGGGCACAGGGACCTCTGCGTGGGAGCTACTGGGTAAGTATGGCAGTCCCTTAGGTAGGCCTCAGTGACCAAGGCTCTCTGGCTCATGCCTAGCTGTGTAAAGAAGTGTGGCAAACGCACGTACTGCTCCTCAGGCTGGGCGCACAGCCTAGCTTTCGCTTCTATGAGAATGCTGTCCCGAGTCTCTTCCTGGAGCCAGTCGTCAGCACGGTGCCTTTTGGCACTGCAGTTCTCTTTCAGTCAAGGAGGCCGTTCGACTGGCAAAGGGAGTCTGCGCAGCACTGCTTTCGCGAGGCTCTTTGACGACTGGGGCACTCAACCCAGGCAAGCCAGAGAGCAGTACGTTGCCCTTGCTCTGAATGTGAAGAGCTTCCTCCAGGGGCCTGTTTAGGCTAAGGTTCCTCTAGAAGCCGGGAGCCGCCGTTCCGCCACGGAGAGGAGTCATCCTGCGCAATTGGCGAACGAGCTCCTATCCTGTGTGCCCCCAGGAGCGTCGCAGAGTTAAGGCACTCCGTGGTGGAGTCTGGCCTCATGGAAACCACTGCACACCCAACTCTCCCGACGTGAAACGCTGGAACTTTTACCTTGAGGCCTGAGGTCACCTTTCGTTTGGCCGGAGCGGAACATGTAGTGCCGTGGGAGGAGTTTCTAGCAAGGTATTGCCAGCACGGTTTTCCGCTTTGAGAGAACACGCAGCCTCGGCCCACAACGACAATCCTGCCGTGCAGAGACGTCGGGCCGCTAGTGCTGTTCGGGCAGCTTTGAAGCCAAGCGCACGGCGCCTCCAAACGGGGAGAAAGCGTACTCTCCCATCCGCGTCCCGCTTTCAAGCTGAATGACGCAGCGTGTTTCTCGGAAGGTTCTGCCGAGCTATCTAGTACAAGGGAGAGAGTGCCTGCCTCTGCCGAGAAAGGTTTTGACGTGGGGATTGCTGGACGTGCGGAAGAGCGTTGCCCAGGCCGTGCCAAGTTTAGGCTTTGGTGATTCTGGATGTTCCCAAGGGTCCAGAATTGTCCCTGGGA
This sequence comes from Delphinus delphis, assembly GCF_949987515.2. Classification (NCBI taxonomy): domain Eukaryota; kingdom Metazoa; phylum Chordata; class Mammalia; order Artiodactyla; family Delphinidae; genus Delphinus; species Delphinus delphis. The sequence continues at coordinate 204,553 of NW_027192912.1, read as the reverse complement.
AAGCTGTCCTTTTTCTCTTTCTCCGGCTGGAAGTAAACATCTGGCAACCGACTGCCGTACGCAGGCGTCCTGGGGGAGCCCCCCCCCCCACCCCGGTTTCCTTCGGGACGCACATTGGTGTCTCACAGAAGAGCCCACATTCCCAACTGGGGGCACGCCAGCGTGGAATGTAAGGCTGTTTAGAGCGGCGTACCTTGAGGCCGTGTGAAGGCCGTACAAACGAGAGCTTTCGAGCGAACAGGGCAGCGCTTCGCCATCGTCGTCGCACGTTCACGGAGCTTAATCAAACGAAGGCATTTACTTCCTGTGGCTCAAACGCAAGAGAGGAGTTGGAAGGCATCCAGTGCCCTTTGACAGTTGTTACAACGAACGTGAGTGCACGGTGTCTCGTGAAATAAAGCCCTAGCACTGTTGAAGCCCTCCGTTAAGGCATGCTTCTTCGCTCCTAGGGCACTCCGAGGTGTTACTGACGGGGGAAATCTGGACTTTTGCTTGAGGCCGGGGTGGGGCGAGGGGACTCACAGTTCTTGTGCCGGCGAGCTCCCGAGCGCTCCTGCTGAAGCTCCCAGCAAGGAACTGAGAGCAGCAGGCCTCACACGCGTAAACTCAGACTTCTGCTGTCACGAGTAAACTCAGACTTCTTATGGGAGGCCTTCCGGCAGCAAAGAGAAGGTGGGCGCGAGCAGTGTACTTCAGGCAGCTTAGGACCCGCCACTGTCTCGTTTACCACGGAGGGGAATAAGGTTTAGCCAGGGTCGCCCAGCTTCAAACCGGAGCTCCTCTAGGGATGCTCAGCGGTTTCTGCTTACCTCAAGGAAACACAACGGGAGGAACAGGGCCCTTCCGTGGAGGCCCGTTTGGGCACAGGGACCTCTGCGTGGGAGCTACTGGGTAAGTATGGCAGTCCCTTAGGTAGGCCTCAGTGACCAAGGCTCTCTGGCTCATGCCTAGCTGTGTAAAGAAGTGTGGCAAACGCACGTACTGCTCCTCAGGCTGGGCGCACAGCCTAGCTTTCGCTTCTATGAGAGTGCTGTCCCGAGTCTCTTCCTGGAGCCAGTCGTCAGCACGGTGCCTTTTGGCACTGCAGTTCTCTTTCAGTCAAGGAGGCCGCTCGACTGGCAAAGGGAGTCTGCGCAGCACTGCTTTCGCGAGGCTCTTTGACGACTGGGGCACTCAACCCAGGCAAGCCGGAGAGCAGTACGTTGCCCTTGCTCTGAATGTGAAGAGCTTCCTCCAGGGGCCTGTTTAGGCTAAGGTTCCTCTAGAAGCCGGGAGCCGCCGTTCCGCCACGGAGAGGAGTCATCCTGCGCAATTGGCGAACGAGCTCGTATCCTGTGTGCCCCCAGGAGCGTCGCAGAGTTAAGGCACTCCGTGGTGGAGTCTGGCCTCATGGAAACCACTGCACACCCAACTCTCCCGACGTGAAACGCTGGAACTTTTACCTTGAGGCCTGAGGTCACCTTTCGTTTGGCCGGAGCGGAACATGTAGTGCCGTGGGAGGAGTTTCTAGCAAGGTATTGCCAGCACGGTTTTCCGCTTTGAGAGAACACGCAGCCTCGGCCCACAACGACAATCCTGCCGTGCAGAGACGTCGGGCCGCTAGTGCTGTTCGGGCAGCTTTGAAGCCAAGCGCACGGCGCCTCCAAACGGGGAGAAAGCGTACTCTCCCATCCGCGTCCCGCTTTCAAGCTGAATGACGCAGCGTGTTTCTCGGAAGGTTCTGCCGAGCTATCTAGTACAAGGGAGAGAGTGCCTGCCTCTGCCGAGAAAGGTTTTGACGTGGGGATTGCTGGACGTGCGGAAGAGCGTTGCCCAGGCCGTGCCAAGTTTAGGCTTTGGTGATTCTGGATGTTCCCAAGGGTCCAGAATTGTCCCTGGGAAAGCTGTCCTTTTTCTCTTTCTCCGGCTGGAAGTAAACATCTGGCAACCGACTGCCGTACGCAGGCGTCCTGGGGGAGCCCCCCCCCACCCCGGTTTCCTTCGGGACGCACATTGGTGTCTCACAGAAGAGCCCACATTCCCAACTGGGGGCACGCCAGCGTGGAATGTAAGGCTGTTTAGAGCGGCGTACCTTGAGGCCGTGTGAAGGCCGTACAAACGAGAGCTTTCGAGCGAACAGGGCAGCGCTTCGCCATCGTCGTCGCACGTTCACGGAGCTTAATCAAACGAAGGCATTTACTTCCTGTGGCTCAAACGCAAGAGAGGAGTTGGAAGGCATCCAGTGCCCTTTGACAGTTGTTACAACGAACGTGAGTGCACGGTGTCTCGTGAAATAAAGCCCTAGCACTGTTGAAGCCCTCCGTTAAGGCATGCTTCTTCGCTCCTAGGGCACTCCGAGGTGTTACTGACGGGGGAAATCTGGACTTTTGCTTGAGGCCGGGGTGGGGCGAGGGGACTCACAGTTCTTGTGCCGGCGAGCTCCCGAGCGCTCCTGCTGAAGCTCCCAGCAAGGAACTGAGAGCAGCAGGCCTCACACGCGTAAACTCAGACTTCTGCTGTCACGAGTAAACTCAGACTTCTTATGGGAGGCCTTCCGGCAGCAAAGAGAAGGTGGGCGCGAGCAGTGTACTTCAGGCAGCTTAGGACCCGCCACTGTCTCGTTTACCACGGAGGGGAATAAGGTTTAGCCAGGGTCGCCCAGCTTCAAACCGGAGCTCCTCTAGGGATGCTCAGCGGTTTCTGCTTACCTCAAGGAAACACAACGGGAGGAACAGGGCCCTTCCGTGGAGGCCCGTTTGGGCACAGGGACCTCTGCGTGGGAGCTACTGGGTAAGTATGGCAGTCCCTTAGGTAGGCCTCAGTGACCAAGGCTCTCTGGCTCATGCCTAGCTGTGTAAAGAAGTGTGGCAAACGCACGTACTGCTCCTCAGGCTGGGCGCACAGCCTAGCTTTCGCTTCTATGAGAGTGCTGTCCCGAGTCTCTTCCTGGAGCCAGTCGTTAGCACGGTGCCTTTTGGCACTGCAGTTCTCTTTCAGTCAAGGAGGCCGCTCGACTGGCAAAGGGAGTCTGCGCAGCACTGCTTTCGCGAGGCTCTTTGACGACTGGGGCACTCAACCCAGGCAAGCCGGAGAGCAGTACGTTGCCCTTGCTCTGAATGTGAAGAGCTTCCTCCAGGGGCCTGTTTAGGCTAAGGTTCCTCTAGAAGCCGGGAGCCGCCGTTCCGCCACGGAGAGGAGTCATCCTGCGCAATTGGCGAACGAGCTCCTATCCTGTGTGCCCCCAGGAGCGTCGCAGAGTTAAGGCACTCCGTGGTGGAGTCTGGCCTCATGGAAACCACTGCACACCCAACTCTCCCGACGTGAAACGCTGGAACTTTTACCTTGAGGCCTGAGGTCACCTTTCGTTTGGCCGGAGCGGAACATGTAGTGCCGTGGGAGGAGTTTCTAGCAAGGTATTGCCAGCACGGTTTTCCGCTTTGAGAGAACACGCAGCCTCGGCCCACAACGACAATCCTGCCGTGCAGAGACGTCGGGCCGCTAGTGCTGTTCGGGCAGCTTTGAAGCCAAGCGCACGGCGCCTCCAAACGGGGAGAAAGCGTACTCTCCCATCCGCGTCCCGCTTTCAAGCTGAATGACGCAGCGTGTTTCTCGGAAGGTTCTGCCGAGCTATCTAGTACAAGGGAGAGAGTGCCTGCCTCTGCCGAGAAAGGTTTTGACGTGGGGATTGCTGGACGTGCGGAAGAGCGTTGCCCAGGCCGTGCCAAGTTTAGGCTTTGGTGATTCTGGATGTTCCCAAGGGTCCAGAATTGTCCCTGGGAAAGCTGTCCTTTTTCTCTTTCTCCGGCTGGAAGTAAACATCTGGCAACCGACTGCCGTACGCAGGCGTCCTGGGGGAGCCCCCCCCCACCCCGGTTTCCTTCGGGACGCACATTGGTGTCTCACAGAAGAGCCCACATTCCCAACTGGGGGCACGCCAGCGTGGAATGTAAGGCTGTTTAGAACGGCGTACCTTGAGGCCGTGTGAAGGCCGTACAAACGAGAGCTTTCGAGCGAACAGGGCAGCGCTTCGCCATCGTCGTCGCACGTTCACGGAGCTTAATCAAACGAAGGCATTTACTTCCTGTGGCTCAAACGCAAGAGAGGAGTTGGAAGGCATCCAGTGCCCTTTGACAGTTGTTACAACGAACGTGAGTGCACGGTGTCTCGTGAAATAAAGCCCTAGCACTGTTGAAGCCCTCCGTTAAGGCATGCTTCTTCGCTCCTAGGGCACTCCGAGGTGTTACTGACGGGGGAAATCTGGACTTTTGCTTGAGGCCGGGGTGGGGCGAGGGCACTCACAGTTCTTGTGCCGGCGAGCTCCCGAGCGCTCCTGCTGAAGCTCCCAGCAAGGAACTGAGAGCAGCAGGCCTCACACGCGTAAACTCAGACTTCTGCTGTCACGAGTAAACTCAGACTTCTTATGGGAGGCCTTCCGGCAGCAAAGAGAAGGTGGGCGCGAGCAGTGTACTTCAGGCAGCTTAGGACCCGCCACTGTCTCGTTTACCACGGAGGGGAATAAGGTTTAGCCAGGGTCGCCCAGCTTCAAACCGGAGCTCCTCTAGGGATGCTCAGCGGTTTCTGCTTACCTCAAGGAAACACAACGGGAGGAACAGGGCCCTTCCGTGGAGGCCCGTTTGGGCACAGGGACCTCTGCGTGGGAGCTACTGGGTAAGTATGGCAGTCCCTTAGGTAGGCCTCAGTGACCAAGGCTCTCTGGCTCATGCCTAGCTGTGTAAAGAAGTGTGGCAAACGCACGTACTGCTCCTCAGGCTGGGCGCACAGCCTAGCTTTCGCTTCTATGAGAATGCTGTCCCGAGTCTCTTCCTGGAGCCAGTCGTCAGCACGGTGCCTTTTGGCACTGCAGTTCTCTTTCAGTCAAGGAGGCCGTTCGACTGGCAAAGGGAGTCTGCGCAGCACTGCTTTCGCGAGGCTCTTTGACGACTGGGGCACTCAACCCAGGCAAGCCAGAGAGCAGTACGTTGCCCTTGCTCTGAATGTGAAGAGCTTCCTCCAGGGGCCTGTTTAGGCTAAGGTTCCTCTAGAAGCCGGGAGCCGCCGTTCCGCCACGGAGAGGAGTCATCCTGCGCAATTGGCGAACGAGCTCCTATCCTGTGTGCCCCCAGGAGCGTCGCAGAGTTAAGGCACTCCGTGGTGGAGTCTGGCCTCATGGAAACCACTGCACACCCAACTCTCCCGACGTGAAACGCTGGAACTTTTACCTTGAGGCCTGAGGTCACCTTTCGTTTGGCCGGAGCGGAACATGTAGTGCCGTGGGAGGAGTTTCTAGCAAGGTATTGCCAGCACGGTTTTCCGCTTTGAGAGAACACGCAGCCTCGGCCCACAACGACAATCCTGCCGTGCAGAGACGTCGGGCCGCTAGTGCTGTTCGGGCAGCTTTGAAGCCAAGCGCACGGCGCCTCCAAACGGGGAGAAAGCGTACTCTCCCATCCGCGTCCCGCTTTCAAGCTGAATGACGCAGCGTGTTTCTCGGAAGGTTCTGCCGAGCTATCTAGTACAAGGGAGAGAGTGCCTGCCTCTGCCGAGAAAGGTTTTGACGTGGGGATTGCTGGACGTGCGGAAGAGCGTTGCCCAGGCCGTGCCAAGTTTAGGCTTTGGTGATTCTGGATGTTCCCAAGGGTCCAGAATTGTCCCTGGGAAAGCTGTCCTTTTTCTCTTTCTCCGGCTGGAAGTAAACATCTGGCAACCGACTGCCGTACGCAGGCGTCCTGGGGGAGCCCCCCCCCCCACCCCGGTTTCCTTCGGGACGCACATTGGTGTCTCACAGAAGAGCCCACATTCCCAACTGGGGGCACGCCAGCGTGGAATGTAAGGCTGTTTAGAGCGGCGTACCTTGAGGCCGTGTGAAGGCCGTACAAACGAGAGCTTTCGAGCGAACAGGGCAGCGCTTCGCCATCGTCGTCGCACGTTCACGGAGCTTAATCAAACGAAGGCATTTACTTCCTGTGGCTCAAACGCAAGAGAGGAGTTGGAAGGCATCCAGTGCCCTTTGACAGTTGTTACAACGAACGTGAGTGCACGGTGTCTCGTGAAATAAAGCCCTAGCACTGTTGAAGCCCTCCGTTAAGGCATGCTTCTTCGCTCCTAGGGCACTCCGAGGTGTTACTGACGGGGGAAATCTGGACTTTTGCTTGAGGCCGGGGTGGGGCGAGGGGACTCACAGTTCTTGTGCCGGCGAGCTCCCGAGCGCTCCTGCTGAAGCTCCCAGCAAGGAACTGAGAGCAGCAGGCCTCACACGCGTAAACTCAGACTTCTGCTGTCACGAGTAAACTCAGACTTCTTATGGGAGGCCTTCCGGCAGCAAAGAGAAGGTGGGCGCGAGCAGTGTACTTCAGGCAGCTTAGGACCCGCCACTGTCTCGTTTACCACGGAGGGGAATAAGGTTTAGCCAGGGTCGCCCAGCTTCAAACCGGAGCTCCTCTAGGGATGCTCAGCGGTTTCTGCTTACCTCAAGGAAACACAACGGGAGGAACAGGGCCCTTCCGTGGAGGCCCGTTTGGGCACAGGGACCTCTGCGTGGGAGCTACTGGGTAAGTATGGCAGTCCCTTAGGTAGGCCTCAGTGACCAAGGCTCTCTGGCTCATGCCTAGCTGTGTAAAGAAGTGTGGCAAACGCACGTACTGCTCCTCAGGCTGGGCGCACAGCCTAGCTTTCGCTTCTATGAGAGTGCTGTCCCGAGTCTCTTCCTGGAGCCAGTCGTCAGCACGGTGCCTTTTGGCACTGCAGTTCTCTTTCAGTCAAGGAGGCCGCTCGACTGGCAAAGGGAGTCTGCGCAGCACTGCTTTCGCGAGGCTCTTTGACGACTGGGGCACTCAACCCAGGCAAGCCGGAGAGCAGTACGTTGCCCTTGCTCTGAATGTGAAGAGCTTCCTCCAGGGGCCTGTTTAGGCTAAGGTTCCTCTAGAAGCCGGGAGCCGCCGTTCCGCCACGGAGAGGAGTCATCCTGCGCAATTGGCGAACGAGCTCGTATCCTGTGTGCCCCCAGGAGCGTCGCAGAGTTAAGGCACTCCGTGGTGGAGTCTGGCCTCATGGAAACCACTGCACACCCAACTCTCCCGACGTGAAACGCTGGAACTTTTACCTTGAGGCCTGAGGTCACCTTTCGTTTGGCCGGAGCGGAACATGTAGTGCCGTGGGAGGAGTTTCTAGCAAGGTATTGCCAGCACGGTTTTCCGCTTTGAGAGAACACGCAGCCTCGGCCCACAACGACAATCCTGCCGTGCAGAGACGTCGGGCCGCTAGTGCTGTTCGGGCAGCTTTGAAGCCAAGCGCACGGCGCCTCCAAACGGGGAGAAAGCGTACTCTCCCATCCGCGTCCCGCTTTCAAGCTGAATGACGCAGCGTGTTTCTCGGAAGGTTCTGCCGAGCTATCTAGTACAAGGGAGAGAGTGCCTGCCTCTGCCGAGAAAGGTTTTGACGTGGGGATTGCTGGACGTGCGGAAGAGCGTTGCCCAGGCCGTGCCAAGTTTAGGCTTTGGTGATTCTGGATGTTCCCAAGGGTCCAGAATTGTCCCTGGGAAAGCTGTCCTTTTTCTCTTTCTCCGGCTGGAAGTAAACATCTGGCAACCGACTGCCGTACGCAGGCGTCCTGGGGGAGCCCCCCCCCACCCCGGTTTCCTTCGGGACGCACATTGGTGTCTCACAGAAGAGCCCACATTCCCAACTGGGGGCACGCCAGCGTGGAATGTAAGGCTGTTTAGAGCGGCGTACCTTGAGGCCGTGTGAAGGCCGTACAAACGAGAGCTTTCGAGCGAACAGGGCAGCGCTTCGCCATCGTCGTCGCACGTTCACGGAGCTTAATCAAACGAAGGCATTTACTTCCTGTGGCTCAAACGCAAGAGAGGAGTTGGAAGGCATCCAGTGCCCTTTGACAGTTGTTACAACGAACGTGAGTGCACGGTGTCTCGTGAAATAAAGCCCTAGCACTGTTGAAGCCCTCCGTTAAGGCATGCTTCTTCGCTCCTAGGGCACTCCGAGGTGTTACTGACGGGGGAAATCTGGACTTTTGCTTGAGGCCGGGGTGGGGCGAGGGGACTCACAGTTCTTGTGCCGGCGAGCTCCCGAGCGCTCCTGCTGAAGCTCCCAGCAAGGAACTGAGAGCAGCAGGCCTCACACGCGTAAACTCAGACTTCTGCTGTCACGAGTAAACTCAGACTTCTTATGGGAGGCCTTCCGGCAGCAAAGAGAAGGTGGGCGCGAGCAGTGTACTTCAGGCAGCTTAGGACCCGCCACTGTCTCGTTTACCACGGAGGGGAATAAGGTTTAGCCAGGGTCGCCCAGCTTCAAACCGGAGCTCCTCTAGGGATGCTCAGCGGTTTCTGCTTACCTCAAGGAAACACAACGGGAGGAACAGGGCCCTTCCGTGGAGGCCCGTTTGGGCACAGGGACCTCTGCGTGGGAGCTACTGGGTAAGTATGGCAGTCCCTTAGGTAGGCCTCAGTGACCAAGGCTCTCTGGCTCATGCCTAGCTGTGTAAAGAAGTGTGGCAAACGCACGTACTGCTCCTCAGGCTGGGCGCACAGCCTAGCTTTCGCTTCTATGAGAGTGCTGTCCCGAGTCTCTTCCTGGAGCCAGTCGTTAGCACGGTGCCTTTTGGCACTGCAGTTCTCTTTCAGTCAAGGAGGCCGCTCGACTGGCAAAGGGAGTCTGCGCAGCACTGCTTTCGCGAGGCTCTTTGACGACTGGGGCACTCAACCCAGGCAAGCCGGAGAGCAGTACGTTGCCCTTGCTCTGAATGTGAAGAGCTTCCTCCAGGGGCCTGTTTAGGCTAAGGTTCCTCTAGAAGCCGGGAGCCGCCGTTCCGCCACGGAGAGGAGTCATCCTGCGCAATTGGCGAACGAGCTCCTATCCTGTGTGCCCCCAGGAGCGTCGCAGAGTTAAGGCACTCCGTGGTGGAGTCTGGCCTCATGGAAACCACTGCACACCCAACTGCCCCGACGTGAAACGCTGGAACTTACCTTGAGGCCTGAGGTCACCTTTCGTTTGGCCGGAGCGGAACATGTAGTGCCGTGGGAGGAGTTTCTAGCAAGGTATTGCCAGCACGGTTTTCCGCTTTGAGAGAACACGCAGCCTCGGCCCACAACGACAATCCTGCCGTGCAGAGACGTCGGGCCGCTAGTGCTGTTCGGGCAGCTTTGAAGCCAAGCGCACGGCGCCTCCAAACGGGGAGAAAGCGTACTCTCCCATCCGCGTCCCGCTTTCAAGCTGAATGACGCAGCGTGTTTCTCGGAAGGTTCTGCCGAGCTATCTAGTACAAGGGAGAGAGTGCCTGCCTCTGCCGAGAAAGGTTTTGACGTGGGGATTGCTGGACGTGCGGAAGAGCGTTGCCCAGGCCGTGCCAAGTTTAGGCTTTGGTGATTCTGGATGTTCCCAAGGGTCCAGAATTGTCCCTGGGAAAGCTGTCCTTTTTCTCTTTCTCCGGCTGGAAGTAAACATCTGGCAACCGACTGCCGTACGCAGGCGTCCTGGGGGAGCCCCCCCCACCCCGGTTTCCTTCGGGACGCACATTGGTGTCTCACAGAAGAGCCCACATTCCCAACTGGGGGCACGCCAACGTGGAATGTAAGGCTGTTTAGAACGGCGTACCTTGAGGCCGTGTGAAGGCCGTACAAACGAGAGCTTTCGAGCGAACAGGGCAGCGCTTCGCCATCGTCGTCGCACGTTCACGGAGCTTAATCAAACGAAGGCATTTACTTCCTGTGGCTCAAACGCAAGAGAGGAGTTGGAAGGCATCCAGTGCCCTTTGACAGTTGTTACAACGAACGTGAGTGCACGGTGTCTCGTGAAATAAAGCCCTAGCACTGTTGAAGCCCTCCGTTAAGGCATGCTTCTTCGCTCCTAGGGCACTCCGAGGTGTTACTGACGGGGGAAATCTGGACTTTTGCTTGAGGCCGGGGTGGGGCGAGGGCACTCACAGTTCTTGTGCCGGCGAGCTCCCGAGCGCTCCTGCTGAAGCTCCCAGCAAGGAACTGAGAGCAGCAGGCCTCACACGCGTAAACTCAGACTTCTGCTGTCACGAGTAAACTCAGACTTCTTATGGGAGGCCTTCCGGCAGCAAAGAGAAGGTGGGCGCGAGCAGTGTACTTCAGGCAGCTTAGGACCCGCCACTGTCTCGTTTACCACGGAGGGGAATAAGGTTTAGCCAGGGTCGCCCAGCTTCAAACCGGAGCTCCTCTAGGGATGCTCAGCGGTTTCTGCTTACCTCAAGGAAACACAACGGGAGGAACAGGGCCCTTCCGTGGAGGCCCGTTTGGGCACAGGGACCTCTGCGTGGGAGCTACTGGGTAAGTATGGCAGTCCCTTAGGTAGGCCTCAGTGACCAAGGCTCTCTGGCTCATGCCTAGCTGTGTAAAGAAGTGTGGCAAACGCACGTACTGCTCCTCAGGCTGGGCGCACAGCCTAGCTTTCGCTTCTATGAGAGTGCTGTCCCGAGTCTCTTCCTGGAGCCAGTCGTCAGCACGGTGCCTTTTGGCACTGCAGTTCTCTTTCAGTCAAGGAGGCCGCTCGACTGGCAAAGGGAGTCTGCGCAGCACTGCTTTCGCGAGGCTCTTTGACGACTGGGGCACTCAACCCAGGCAAGCCGGAGAGCAGTACGTTGCCCTTGCTCTGAATGTGAAGAGCTTCCTCCAGGGGCCTGTTTAGGCTAAGGTTCCTCTAGAAGCCGGGAGCCGCCGTTCCGCCACGGAGAGGAGTCATCCTGCGCAATTGGCGAACGAGCTCGTATCCTGTGTGCCCCCAGGAGCGTCGCAGAGTTAAGGCACTCCGTGGTGGAGTCTGGCCTCATGGAAACCACTGCACACCCAACTCTCCCGACGTGAAACGCTGGAACTTTTACCTTGAGGCCTGAGGTCACCTTTCGTTTGGCCGGAGCGGAACATGTAGTGCCGTGGGAGGAGTTTCTAGCAAGGTATTGCCAGCACGGTTTTCCGCTTTGAGAGAACACGCAGCCTCGGCCCACAACGACAATCCTGCCGTGCAGAGACGTCGGGCCGCTAGTGCTGTTCGGGCAGCTTTGAAGCCAAGCGCACGGCGCCTCCAAACGGGGAGAAAGCGTACTCTCCCATCCGCGTCCCGCTTTCAAGCTGAATGACGCAGCGTGTTTCTCGGAAGGTTCTGCCGAGCTATCTAGTACAAGGGAGAGAGTGCCTGCCTCTGCCGAGAAAGGTTTTGACGTGGGGATTGCTGGACGTGCGGAAGAGCGTTGCCCAGGCCGTGCCAAGTTTAGGCTTTGGTGATTCTGGATGTTCCCAAGGGTCCAGAATTGTCCCTGGGAAAGCTGTCCTTTTTCTCTTTCTCCGGCTGGAAGTAAACATCTGGCAACCGACTGCCGTACGCAGGCGTCCTGGGGGAGCCCCCCCCCACCCCGGTTTCCTTCGGGACGCACATTGGTGTCTCACAGAAGAGCCCACATTCCCAACTGGGGGCACGCCAGCGTGGAATGTAAGGCTGTTTAGAGCGGCGTACCTTGAGGCCGTGTGAAGGCCGTACAAACGAGAGCTTTCGAGCGAACAGGGCAGCGCTTCGCCATCGTCGTCGCACGTTCACGGAGCTTAATCAAACGAAGGCATTTACTTCCTGTGGCTCAAACGCAAGAGAGGAGTTGGAAGGCATCCAGTGCCCTTTGACAGTTGTTACAACGAACGTGAGTGCACGGTGTCTCGTGAAATAAAGCCCTAGCACTGTTGAAGCCCTCCGTTAAGGCATGCTTCTTCGCTCCTAGGGCACTCCGAGGTGTTACTGACGGGGGAAATCTGGACTTTTGCTTGAGGCCGGGGTGGGGCGAGGGGACTCACAGTTCTTGTGCCGGCGAGCTCCCGAGCGCTCCTGCTGAAGCTCCCAGCAAGGAACTGAGAGCAGCAGGCCTCACACGCGTAAACTCAGACTTCTGCTGTCACGAGTAAACTCAGACTTCTTATGGGAGGCCTTCCGGCAGCAAAGAGAAGGTGGGCGCGAGCAGTGTACTTCAGGCAGCTTAGGACCCGCCACTGTCTCGTTTACCACGGAGGGGAATAAGGTTTAGCCAGGGTCGCCCAGCTTCAAACCGGAGCTCCTCTAGGGATGCTCAGCGGTTTCTGCTTACCTCAAGGAAACACAACGGGAGGAACAGGGCCCTTCCGTGGAGGCCCGTTTGGGCACAGGGACCTCTGCGTGGGAGCTACTGGGTAAGTATGGCAGTCCCTTAGGTAGGCCTCAGTGACCAAGGCTCTCTGGCTCATGCCTAGCTGTGTAAAGAAGTGTGGCAAACGCACGTACTGCTCCTCAGGCTGGGCGCACAGCCTAGCTTTCGCTTCTATGAGAGTGCTGTCCCGAGTCTCTTCCTGGAGCCAGTCGTTAGCACGGTGCCTTTTGGCACTGCAGTTCTCTTTCAGTCAAGGAGGCCGCTCGACTGGCAAAGGGAGTCTGCGCAGCACTGCTTTCGCGAGGCTCTTTGACGACTGGGGCACTCAACCCAGGCAAGCCGGAGAGCAGTACGTTGCCCTTGCTCTGAATGTGAAGAGCTTCCTCCAGGGGCCTGTTTAGGCTAAGGTTCCTCTAGAAGCCGGGAGCCGCCGTTCCGCCACGGAGAGGAGTCATCCTGCGCAATTGGCGAACGAGCTCCTATCCTGTGTGCCCCCAGGAGCGTCGCAGAGTTAAGGCACTCCGTGGTGGAGTCTGGCCTCATGGAAACCACTGCACACCCAACTGCCCCGACGTGAAACGCTGGAACTTACCTTGAGGCCTGAGGTCACCTTTCGTTTGGCCGGAGCGGAACATGTAGTGCCGTGGGAGGAGTTTCTAGCAAGGTATTGCCAGCACGGTTTTCCGCTTTGAGAGAACACGCAGCCTCGGCCCACAACGACAATCCTGCCGTGCAGAGACGTCGGGCCGCTAGTGCTGTTCGGGCAGCTTTGAAGCCAAGCGCACGGCGCCTCCAAACGGGGAGAAAGCGTACTCTCCCATCCGCGTCCCGCTTTCAAGCTGAATGACGCAGCGTGTTTCTCGGAAGGTTCTGCCGAGCTATCTAGTACAAGGGAGAGAGTGCCTGCCTCTGCCGAGAAAGGTTTTGACGTGGGGATTGCTGGACGTGCGGAAGAGCGTTCCCCAGGCCGTGCCAAGTTTAGGCTTTGGTGATTCTGGATGTTCCCAAGGGTCCAGAATTGTCCCTGGGAAAGCTGTCCTTTTTCTCTTTCTCCGGCTGGAAGTAAACATCTGGCAACCGACTGCCGTACGCAGGCGTCCTGGGGGAGCCCCCCCCACCCCGGTTTCCTTCGGGACGCACATTGGTGTCTCACAGAAGAGCCCACATTCCCAACTGGGGGCACGCCAACGTGGAATGTAAGGCTGTTTAGAACGGCGTACCTTGAGGCCGTGTGAAGGCCGTACAAACGAGAGCTTTCGAGCGAACAGGGCAGCGCTTCGCCATCGTCGTCGCACGTTCACGGAGCTTAATCAAACGAAGGCATTTACTTCCTGTGGCTCAAACGCAAGAGAGGAGTTGGAAGGCATCCAGTGCCCTTTGACAGTTGTTACAACGAACGTGAGTGCACGGTGTCTCGTGAAATAAAGCCCTAGCACTGTTGAAGCCCTCCGTTAAGGCATGCTTCTTCGCTCCTAGGGCACTCCGAGGTGTTACTGACGGGGGAAATCTGGACTTTTGCTTGAGGCCGGGGTGGGGCGAGGGCACTCACAGTTCTTGTGCCGGCGAGCTCCCGAGCGCTCCTGCTGAAGCTCCCAGCAAGGAACTGAGAGCAGCAGGCCTCACACGCGTAAACTCAGACTTCTGCTGTCACGAGTAAACTCAGACTTCTTATGGGAGGCCTTCCGGCAGCAAAGAGAAGGTGGGCGCGAGCAGTGTACTTCAGGCAGCTTAGGACCCGCCACTGTCTCGTTTACCACGGAGGGGAATAAGGTTTAGCCAGGGTCGCCCAGCTTCAAACCGGAGCTCCTCTAGGGATGCTCAGCGGTTTCTGCTTACCTCAAGGAAACACAACGGGAGGAACAGGGCCCTTCCGTGGAGGCCCGTTTGGGCACAGGGACCTCTGCGTGGGAGCTACTGGGTAAGTATGGCAGTCCCTTAGGTAGGCCTCAGTGACCAAGGCTCTCTGGCTCATGCCTAGCTGTGTAAAGAAGTGTGGCAAACGCACGTACTGCTCCTCAGGCTGGGCGCACAGCCTAGCTTTCGCTTCTATGAGAGTGCTGTCCCGAGTCTCTTCCTGGAGCCAGTCGTCAGCACGGTGCCTTTTGGCACTGCAGTTCTCTTTCAGTCAAGGAGGCCGTTCGACTGGCAAAGGGAGTCTGCGCAGCACTGCTTTCGCGAGGCTCTTTGACGACTGGGGCACTCAACCCAGGCAAGCCAGAGAGCAGTACGTTGCCCTTGCTCTGAATGTGAAGAGCTTCCTCCAGGGGCCTGTTTAGGCTAAGGTTCCTCTAGAAGCCGGGAGCCGCCGTTCCGCCACGGAGAGGAGTCATCCTGCGCAATTGGCGAACGAGCTCGTATCCTGTGTGCCCCCAGGAGCGTCGCAGAGTTAAGGCACTCCGTGGTGGAGTCTGGCCTCATGGAAACCACTGCACACCCAACTCTCCCGACGTGAAACGCTGGAACTTTTACCTTGAGGCCTGAGGTCACCTTTCGTTTGGCCGGAGCGGAACATGTAGTGCCGTGGGAGGAGTTTCTAGCAAGGTATTGCCAGCACGGTTTTCCGCTTTGAGAGAACACGCAGCCTCGGCCCACAACGACAATCCTGCCGTGCAGAGACGTCGGGCCGCTAGTGCTGTTCGGGCAGCTTTGAAGCCAAGCGCACGGCGCCTCCAAACGGGGAGAAAGCGTACTCTCCCATCCGCGTCCCGCTTTCAAGCTGAATGACGCAGCGTGTTTCTCGGAAGGTTCTGCCGAGCTATCTAGTACAAGGGAGAGAGTGCCTGCCTCTGCCGAGAAAGGTTTTGACGTGGGGATTGCTGGACGTGCGGAAGAGCGTTCCCCAGGCCGTGCCAAGTTTAGGCTTTGGTGATTCTGGATGTTCCCAAGGGTCCAGAATTGTCCCTGGGAAAGCTGTCCTTTTTCTCTTTCTCCGGCTGGAAGTAAACATCTGGCAACCGACTGCCGTACGCAGGCGTCCTGGGGGAGCCCCCCCCCCACCCCGGTTTCCTTCGGGACGCACATTGGTGTCTCACAGAAGAGCCCACATTCCCAACTGGGGGCACGCCAGCGTGGAATGTAAGGCTGTTTAGAGCGGCGTACCTTGAGGCCGTGTGAAGGCCGTACAAACGAGAGCTTTCGAGCGAACAGGGCAGCGCTTCGCCATCGTCGTCGCACGTTCACGGAGCTTAATCAAACGAAGGCATTTACTTCCTGTGGCTCAAACGCAAGAGAGGAGTTGGAAGGCATCCAGTGCCCTTTGACAGTTGTTACAACGAACGTGAGTGCACGGTGTCTCGTGAAATAAAGCCCTAGCACTGTTGAAGCCCTCCGTTAAGGCATGCTTCTTCGCTCCTAGGGCACTCCGAGGTGTTACTGACGGGGGAAATCTGGACTTTTGCTTGAGGCCGGGGTGGGGCGAGGGGACTCACAGTTCTTGTGCCGGCGAGCTCCCGAGCGCTCCTGCTGAAGCTCCCAGCAAGGAACTGAGAGCAGCAGGCCTCACACGCGTAAACTCAGACTTCTGCTGTCACGAGTAAACTCAGACTTCTTATGGGAGGCCTTCCGGCAGCAAAGAGAAGGTGGGCGCGAGCAGTGTACTTCGGGCAACTTAGGACCCGCCACTGTCTCGTTTACCACGGAGGGGAATAAGGTTTAGCCAGGGTCGCCCAGCTTCAAACCGGAGCTCCTCTAGGGATGCTCAGCGGTTTCTGCTTACCTCAAGGAAACACAACGGGAGGAACAGGGCCCTTCCGTGGAGGCCCGTTTGGGCACAGGGACCTCTGCGTGGGAGCTACTGGGTAAGTATGGCAGTCCCTTAGGTAGGCCTCAGTGACCAAGGCTCTCTGGCTCATGCCTAGCTGTGTAAAGAAGTGTGGCAAACGCACGTACTGCTCCTCAGGCTGGGCGCACAGCCTAGCTTTCGCTTCTATGAGAGTGCTGTCCCGAGTCTCTTCCTGGAGCCAGTCGTCAGCACGGTGCCTTTTGGCACTGCAGTTCTCTTTCAGTCAAGGAGGCCGTTCGACTGGCAAAGGGAGTCTGCGCAGCACTGCTTTCGCGAGGCTCTTTGACCTCTGGGGCACTCAACCCAGGCAAGCCAGAGAGCAGTACGTTGCCCTTGCTCTGAATGTGAAGAGCTTCCTCCAGGGGCCTGTTTAGGCTAAGGTTCCTCTAGAAGCCGGGAGCCGCCGTTCCGCCACGGAGAGGAGTCATCCTGCGCAATTGGCGAACGAGCTCGTATCCTGTGTGCCCCCAGGAGCGTCGCAGAGTTAAGGCACTCCGTGGTGGAGTCTGGCCTCATGGAAACCACTGCACACCCAACTCTCCCGACGTGAAACGCTGGAACTTTTACCTTGAGGCCTGAGGTCACCTTTCGTTTGGCCGGAGCGGAACATGTAGTGCCGTGGGAGGAGTTTCTAGCAAGGTATTGCCAGCACGGTTTTCCGCTTTGAGAGAACACGCAGCCTCGGCCCACAACGACAATCCTGCCGTGCAGAGACGTCGGGCCGCTAGTGCTGTTCGGGCAGCTTTGAAGCCAAGCGCACGGCGCCTCCAAACGGGGAGAAAGCGTACTCTCCCATCCGCGTCCCGCTTTCAAGCTGAATGACGCAGCGTGTTTCTCGGAAGGTTCTGCCGAGCTATCTAGTACAAGGGAGAGAGTGCCTGCCTCTGCCGAGAAAGGTTTTGACGTGGGGATTGCTGGACGTGCGGAAGAGCGTTGCCCAGGCCGTGCCAAGTTTAGGCTTTGGTGATTCTGGATGTTCCCAAGGGTCCAGAATTGTCCCTGGGAAAGCTGTCCTTTTTCTCTTTCTCCGGCTGGAAGTAAACATCTGGCAACCGACTGCCGTACGCAGGCGTCCTGGGGGAGCCCCCCCCCACCCCGGTTTCCTTCGGGACGCACATTGGTGTCTCACAGAAGAGCCCACATTCCCAACTGGGGGCACGCCAACGTGGAATGTAAGGCTGTTTAGAACGGCGTACCTTGAGGCCGTGTGAAGGCCGTACAAACGAGAGCTTTCGAGCGAACAGGGCAGCGCTTCGCCATCGTCGTCGCACGTTCACGGAGCTTAATCAAACGAAGGCATTTACTTCCTGTGGCTCAAACGCAAGAGAGGAGTTGGAAGGCATCCAGTGCCCTTTGACAGTTGTTACAACGAACGTGAGTGCACGGTGTCTCGTGAAATAAAGCCCTAGCACTGTTGAAGCCCTCCGTTAAGGCATGCTTCTTCGCTCCTAGGGCACTCCGAGGTGTTACTGACGGGGGAAATCTGGACTTTTGCTTGAGGCCGGGGTGGGGCGAGGGCACTCACAGTTCTTGTGCCGGCGAGCTCCCGAGCGCTCCTGCTGAAGCTCCCAGCAAGGAACTGAGAGCAGCAGGCCTCACACGCGTAAACTCAGACTTCTGCTGTCACGAGTAAACTCAGACTTCTTATGGGAGGCCTTCCGGCAGCAAAGAGAAGGTGGGCGCGAGCAGTGTACTTCAGGCAGCTTAGGACCCGCCACTGTCTCGTTTACCACGGAGGGGAATAAGGTTTAGCCAGGGTCGCCCAGCTTCAAACCGGAGCTCCTCTAGGGATGCTCAGCGGTTTCTGCTTACCTCAAGGAAACACAACGGGAGGAACAGGGCCCTTCCGTGGAGGCCCGTTTGGGCACAGGGACCTCTGCGTGGGAGCTACTGGGTAAGTATGGCAGTCCCTTAGGTAGGCCTCAGTGACCAAGGCTCTCTGGCTCATGCCTAGCTGTGTAAAGAAGTGTGGCAAACGCACGTACTGCTCCTCAGGCTGGGCGCACAGCCTAGCTTTCGCTTCTATGAGAGTGCTGTCCCGAGTCTCTTCCTGGAGCCAGTCGTCAGCACGGTGCCTTTTGGCACTGCAGTTCTCTTTCAGTCAAGGAGGCCGCTCGACTGGCAAAGGGAGTCTGCGCAGCACTGCTTTCGCGAGGCTCTTTGACGACTGGGGCACTCAACCCAGGCAAGCCAGAGAGCAGTACGTTGCCCTTGCTCTGAATGTGAAGAGCTTCCTCCAGGGGCCTGTTTAGGCTAAGGTTCCTCTAGAAGCCGGGAGCCGCCGTTCCGCCACGGAGAGGAGTCATCCTGCGCAATTGGCGAACGAGCTCCTATCCTGTGTGCCCCCAGGAGCGTCGCAGAGTTAAGGCACTCCGTGGTGGAGTCTGGCCTCATGGAAACCACTGCACACCCAACTGCCCCGACGTGAAACGCTGGAACTTACCTTGAGGCCTGAGGTCACCTTTCGTTTGGCCGGAGCGGAACATGTAGTGCCGTGGGAGGAGTTTCTAGCAAGGTATTGCCAGCACGGTTTTCCGCTTTGAGAGAACACGCAGCCTCGGCCCACAACGACAATCCTGCCGTGCAGAGACGTCGGGCCGCTAGTGCTGTTCGGGCAGCTTTGAAGCCAAGCGCACGGCGCCTCCAAACGGGGAGAAAGCGTACTCTCCCATCCGCGTCCCGCTTTCAAGCTGAATGACGCAGCGTGTTTCTCGGAAGGTTCTGCCGAGCTATCTAGTACAAGGGAGAGAGTGCCTGCCTCTGCCGAGAAAGGTTTTGACGTGGGGATTGCTGGACGTGCGGAAGAGCGTTGCCCAGGCCGTGCCAAGTTTAGGCTTTGGTGATTCTGGATGTTCCCAAGGGTCCAGAATTGTCCCTGGGAAAGCTGTCCTTTTTCTCTTTCTCCGGCTGGAAGTAAACATCTGGCAACCGACTGCCGTACGCAGGCGTCCTGGGGGAGCCCCCCCCACCCCGGTTTCCTTTGGGACGCACATTGGTGTCTCACAGAAGAGCCCACATTCCCAACTGGGGGCACGCCAGCGTGGAATGTAAGGCTGTTTAGAGCGGCGTACCTTGAGGCCGTGTGAAGGCCGTACAAACGAGAGCTTTCGAGCGAACAGGGCAGCGCTTCGCCATCGTCGTCGCACGTTCACGGAGCTTAATCAAACGAAGGCATTTACTTCCTGTGGCTCAAACGCAAGAGAGGAGTTGGAAGGCATCCAGTGCCCTTTGACAGTTGTTACAACGAACGTGAGTGCACGGTGTCTCGTGAAATAAAGCCCTAGCACTGTTGAAGCCCTCCGTTAAGGCATGCTTCTTCGCTCCTAGGGCACTCCGAGGTGTTACTGACGGGGGAAATCTGGACTTTTGCTTGAGGCCGGGGTGGGGCGAGGGGACTCACAGTTCTTGTGCCGGCGAGCTCCCGAGCGCTCCTGCTGAAGCTCCCAGCAAGGAACTGAGAGCAGCAGGCCTCACACGCGTAAACTCAGACTTCTGCTGTCACGAGTAAACTCAGACTTCTTATGGGAGGCCTTCCGGCAGCAAAGAGAAGGTGGGCGCGAGCAGTGTACTTCAGGCAGCTTAGGACCCGCCACTGTCTCGTTTACCACGGAGGGGAATAAGGTTTAGCCAGGGTCGCCCAGCTTCAAACCGGAGCTCCTCTAGGGATGCTCAGCGGTTTCTGCTTACCTCAAGGAAACACAACGGGAGGAACAGGGCCCTTCCGTGGAGGCCCGTTTGGGCACAGGGACCTCTGCGTGGGAGCTACTGGGTAAGTATGGCAGTCCCTTAGGTAGGCCTCAGTGACCAAGGCTCTCTGGCTCATGCCTAGCTGTGTAAAGAAGTGTGGCAAACGCACGTACTGCTCCTCAGGCTGGGCGCACAGCCTAGATTTCGCTTCTATGAGAGTACTGTCCCGAGTCTCTTCCTGGAGCCAGTCGTCAGCACGGTGCCTTTTGGCACTGCAGTTCTCTTTCAGTCAAGGAGGCCGCTCGACTGGCAAAGGGAGTCTGCGCAGCACTGCTTTCGCGAGGCTCTTTGACGACTGGGGCACTCAACCCAGGCAAGCCGGAGAGCAGTACGTTGCCCTTGCTCTGAATGTGAAGAGCTTCCTCCAGGGGCCTGTTTAGGCTAAGGTTCCTCTAGAAGCCGGGAGCCGCCGTTCCGCCACGGAGAGGAGTCATCCTGCGCAATTGGCGAACGAGCTCCTATCCTGTGTGCCCCCAGGAGCGTCGCAGAGTTAAGGCACTCCGTGGTGGAGTCTGGCCTCATGGAAACGACTGCACACCCAACTGCCCCGACGTGAAACGCTGGAACTTACCTTGAGGCCTGAGGTCACCTTTCGTTTGGCCGGAGCGGAACATGTAGTGCCGTGGGAGGAGTTTCTAGCAAGGTATTGCCAGCACGGTTTTCCGCTTTGAGAGAACACGCAGCCTCGGCCCACAACGACAATCCTGCCGTGCAGAGACGTCGGGCCGCTAGTGCTGTTCGGGCAGCTTTGAAGCCAAGCGCACGGCGCCTCCAAACGGGGAGAAAGCGTACTCTCCCATCCGCGTCCCGCTTTCAAGCTGAATGACGCAGCGTGTTTCTCGGAAGGTTCTGCCGAGCTATCTAGTACAAGGGAGAGAGTGCCTGCCTCTGCCGAGAAAGGTTTTGACGTGGGGATTGCTGGACGTGCGGAAGAGCGTTGCCCAGGCCGTGCCAAGTTTAGGCTTTGGTGATTCTGGATGTTCCCAAGGGTCCAGAATTGTCCCTGGGAAAGCTGTCCTTTTTCTCTTTCTCCGGCTGGAAGTAAACATCTGGCAACCGACTGCCGTACGCAGGCGTCCTGGGGGAGCCCCCCCCACCCCGGTTTCCTTCGGGACGCACATTGGTGTCTCACAGAAGAGCCCACATTCCCAACTGGGGGCACGCCAACGTGGAATGTAAGGCTGTTTAGAACGGCGTACCTTGAGGCCGTGTGAAGGCCGTACAAACGAGAGCTTTCGAGCGAACAGGGCAGCGCTTC
Organism: Delphinus delphis; assembly: GCF_949987515.2. Lineage (NCBI taxonomy): Eukaryota > Metazoa > Chordata > Mammalia > Artiodactyla > Delphinidae > Delphinus > Delphinus delphis. The sequence goes on along the minus strand of NW_027192912.1, from coordinate 183,652 downwards.
GCCATCGTCGTCGCACGTTCACGGAGCTTAATCAAACGAAGGCATTTACTTCCTGTGGCTCAAACGCAAGAGAGGAGTTGGAAGGCATCCAGTGCCCTTTGACAGTTGTTACAACGAACGTGAGTGCACGGTGTCTCGTGAAATAAAGCCCTAGCACTGTTGAAGCCCTCCGTTAAGGCATGCTTCTTCGCTCCTAGGGCACTCCGAGGTGTTACTGACGGGGGAAATCTGGACTTTTGCTTGAGGCCGGGGTGGGGCGAGGGCACTCACAGTTCTTGTGCCGGCGAGCTCCCGAGCGCTCCTGCTGAAGCTCCCAGCAAGGAACTGAGAGCAGCAGGCCTCACACGCGTAAACTCAGACTTCTGCTGTCACGAGTAAACTCAGACTTCTTATGGGAGGCCTTCCGGCAGCAAAGAGAAGGTGGGCGCGAGCAGTGTACTTCAGGCAGCTTAGGACCCGCCACTGTCTCGTTTACCACGGAGGGGAATAAGGTTTAGCCAGGGTCGCCCAGTTTCAAACCGGAGCTCCTCTAGGGATGCTCAGCGGTTTCTGCTTACCTCAAGGAAACACAACGGGAGGAACAGGGCCCTTCCGTGGAGGCCCGTTTGGGCACAGGGACCTCTGCGTGGGAGCTACTGGGTAAGTATGGCAGTCCCTTAGGTAGGCCTCAGTGACCAAGGCTCTCTGGCTCATGCCTAGCTGTGTAAAGAAGTGTGGCAAACGCACGTACTGCTCCTCAGGCTGGGCGCACAGCCTAGCTTTCGCTTCTATGAGAGTGCTGTCCCGAGTCTCTTCCTGGAGCCAGTCGTCAGCACGGTGCCTTTTGGCACTGCAGTTCTCTTTCAGTCAAGGAGGCCGCTCGACTGGCAAAGGGAGTCTGCGCAGCACTGCTTTCGCGAGGCTCTTTGACGACTGGGGCACTCAACCCAGGCAAGCCGGAGAGCAGTACGTTGCCCTTGCTCTGAATGTGAAGAGCTTCCTCCAGGGGCCTGTTTAGGCTAAGGTTCCTCTAGAAGCCGGGAGCCGCCGTTCCGCCACGGAGAGGAGTCATCCTGCGCAATTGGCGAACGAGCTCCTATCCTGTGTGCCCCCAGGAGCGTCGCAGAGTTAAGGCACTCCGTGGTGGAGTCTGGCCTCATGGAAACGACTGCACACCCAACTGCCCCGACGTGAAACGCTGGAACTTACCTTGAGGCCTGAGGTCACCTTTCGTTTGGCCGGAGCGGAACATGTAGTGCCGTGGGAGGAGTTTCTAGCAAGGTATTGCCAGCACGGTTTTCCGCTTTGAGAGAACACGCAGCCTCGGCCCACAACGACAATCCTGCCGTGCAGAGACGTCGGGCCGCTAGTGCTGTTCGGGCAGCTTTGAAGCCAAGCGCACGGCGCCTCCAAACGGGGAGAAAGCGTACTCTCCCATCCGCGTCCCGCTTTCAAGCTGAATGACGCAGCGTGTTTCTCGGAAGGTTCTGCCGAGCTATCTAGTACAAGGGAGAGAGTGCCTGCCTCTGCCGAGAAAGGTTTTGACGTGGGGATTGCTGGACGTGCGGAAGAGCGTTGCCCAGGCCGTGCCAAGTTTAGGCTTTGGTGATTCTGGATGTTCCCAAGGGTCCAGAATTGTCCCTGGGAAAGCTGTCCTTTTTCTCTTTCTCCGGCTGGAAGTAAACATCTGGCAACCGACTGCCGTACGCAGGCGTCCTGGGGGAGCCCCCCCCCACCCCGGTTTCCTTCGGGACGCACATTGGTGTCTCACAGAAGAGCCCACATTCCCAACTGGGGGCACGCCAGCGTGGAATGTAAGGCTGTTTAGAGCGGCGTACCTTGAGGCCGTGTGAAGGCCGTACAAACGAGAGCTTTCGAGCGAACAGGGCAGCGCTTCGCCATCGTCGTCGCACGTTCACGGAGCTTAATCAAACGAAGGCATTTACTTCCTGTGGCTCAAACGCAAGAGAGGAGTTGGAAGGCATCCAGTGCCCTTTGACAGTTGTTACAACGAACGTGAGTGCACGGTGTCTCGTGAAATAAAGCCCTAGCACTGTTGAAGCCCTCCGTTAAGGCATGCTTCTTCGCTCCTAGGGCACTCCGAGGTGTTACTGACGGGGGAAATCTGGACTTTTGCTTGAGGCCGGGGTGGGGCGAGGGGACTCACAGTTCTTGTGCCGGCGAGCTCCCGAGCGCTCCTGCTGAAGCTCCCAGCAAGGAACTGAGAGCAGCAGGCCTCACACGCGTAAACTCAGACTTCTGCTGTCACGAGTAAACTCAGACTTCTTATGGGAGGCCTTCCGGCAGCAAAGAGAAGGTGGGCGCGAGCAGTGTACTTCAGGCAGCTTAGGACCCGCCACTGTCTCGTTTACCACGGAGGGGAATAAGGTTTAGCCAGGGTCGCCCAGCTTCAAACCGGAGCTCCTCTAGGGATGCTCAGCGGTTTCTGCTTACCTCAAGGAAACACAACGGGAGGAACAGGGCCCTTCCGTGGAGGCCCGTTTGGGCACAGGGACCTCTGCGTGGGAGCTACTGGGTAAGTATGGCAGTCCCTTAGGTAGGCCTCAGTGACCAAGGCTCTCTGGCTCATGCCTAGCTGTGTAAAGAAGTGTGGCAAACGCACGTACTGCTCCTCAGGCTGGGCGCACAGCCTAGATTTCGCTTCTATGAGAGTACTGTCCCGAGTCTCTTCCTGGAGCCAGTCGTCAGCACGGTGCCTTTTGGCACTGCAGTTCTCTTTCAGTCAAGGAGGCCGCTCGACTGGCAAAGGGAGTCTGCGCAGCACTGCTTTCGCGAGGCTCTTTGACGACTGGGGCACTCAACCCAGGCAAGCCGGAGAGCAGTACGTTGCCCTTGCTCTGAATGTGAAGAGCTTCCTCCAGGGGCCTGTTTAGGCTAAGGTTCCTCTAGAAGCCGGGAGCCGCCGTTCCGCCACGGAGAGGAGTCATCCTGCGCAATTGGCGAACGAGCTCCTATCCTGTGTGCCCCCAGGAGCGTTGCAGAGTTAAGGCACTCCGTGGTGGAGTCTGGCCTCATGGAAACCACTGCACACCCAACTGCCCCGACGTGAAACGCTGGAACTTACCTTGAGGCCTGAGGTCACCTTTCGTTTGGCCGGAGCGGAACATGTAGTGCCGTGGGAGGAGTTTCTAGCAAGGTATTGCCAGCACGGTTTTCCGCTTTGAGAGAACACGCAGCCTCGGCCCACAACGACAATCCTGCCGTGCAGAGACGTCGGGCCGCTAGTGCTGTTCGGGCAGCTTTGAAGCCAAGCGCACGGCGCCTCCAAACGGGGAGAAAGCGTACTCTCCCATCCGCGTCCCGCTTTCAAGCTGAATGACGCAGCGTGTTTCTCGGAAGGTTCTGCCGAGCTATCTAGTACAAGGGAGAGAGTGCCTGCCTCTGCCGAGAAAGGTTTTGACGTGGGGATTGCTGGACGTGCGGAAGAGCGTTGCCCAGGCCGTGCCAAGTTTAGGCTTTGGTGATTCTGGATGTTCCCAAGGGTCCAGAATTGTCCCTGGGAAAGCTGTCCTTTTTCTCTTTCTCCGGCTGGAAGTAAACATCTGGCAACCGACTGCCGTACGCAGGCGTCCTGGGGGAGCCCCCCCCACCCCGGTTTCCTTCGGGACGCACATTGGTGTCTCACAGAAGAGCCCACATTCCCAACTGGGGGCACGCCAACGTGGAATGTAAGGCTGTTTAGAACGGCGTACCTTGAGGCCGTGTGAAGGCCGTACAAACGAGAGCTTTCGAGCGAACAGGGCAGCGCTTCGCCATCGTCGTCGCACGTTCACGGAGCTTAATCAAACGAAGGCATTTACTTCCTGTGGCTCAAACGCAAGAGAGGAGTTGGAAGGCATCCAGTGCCCTTTGACAGTTGTTACAACGAACGTGAGTGCACGGTGTCTCGTGAAATAAAGCCCTAGCACTGTTGAAGCCCTCCGTTAAGGCATGCTTCTTCGCTCCTAGGGCACTCCGAGGTGTTACTGACGGGGGAAATCTGGACTTTTGCTTGAGGCCGGGGTGGGGCGAGGGGACTCACAGTTCTTGTGCCGGCGAGCTCCCGAGCGCTCCTGCTGAAGCTCCCAGCAAGGAACTGAGAGCAGCAGGCCTCACACGCGTAAATTCAGACTTCTGCTGTCACGAGTAAACTCAGACTTCTTATGGGAGGCCTTCCGGCAGCAAAGAGAAGGTGGGCGCGAGCAGTGTACTTCAGGCAGCTTAGGACCCGCCACTGTCTCGTTTACCACGGAGGGGAATAAGGTTTAGCCAGGGTCGCCCAGCTTCAAACCGGAGCTCCTCTAGGGATGCTCAGCGGTTTCTGCTTACCTCAAGGAAACACAACGGGAGGAACAGGGCCCTTCCGTGGAGGCCCGTTTGGGCACAGGGACCTCTGCGTGGGAGCTACTGGGTAAGTATGGCAGTCCCTTAGGTAGGCCTCAGTGACCAAGGCTCTCTGGCTCATGCCTAGCTGTGTAAAGAAGTGTGGCAAACGCACGTACTGCTCCTCAGGCTGGGCGCACAGCCTAGCTTTCGCTTCTATGAGAGTGCTGTCCCGAGTCTCTTCCTGGAGCCAGTCGTCAGCACGGTGCCTTTTGGCACTGCAGTTCTCTTTCAGTCAAGGAGGCCGTTCGACTGGCAAAGGGAGTCTGCGCAGCACTGCTTTCGCGAGGCTCTTTGACGACTGGGGCACTCAACCCAGGCAAGCCAGAGAGCAGTACGTTGCCCTTGCTCTGAATGTGAAGAGCTTCCTCCAGGGGCCTGTTTAGGCTAAGGTTCCTCTAGAAGCCGGGAGCCGCCGTTCCGCCACGGAGAGGAGTCATCCTGCGCAATTGGCGAACGAGCTCGTATCCTGTGTGCCCCCAGGAGCGTCGCAGAGTTAAGGCACTCCGTGGTGGAGTCTGGCCTCATGGAAACCACTGCACACCCAACTCTCCCGACGTGAAACGCTGGAACTTTTACCTTGAGGCCTGAGGTCACCTTTCGTTTGGCCGGAGCGGAACATGTAGTGCCGTGGGAGGAGTTTCTAGCAAGGTATTGCCAGCACGGTTTTCCGCTTTGAGAGAACACGCAGCCTCGGCCCACAACGACAATCCTGCCGTGCAGAGACGTCGGGCCGCTAGTGCTGTTCGGGCAGCTTTGAAGCCAAGCGCACGGCGCCTCCAAACGGGGAGAAAGCGTACTCTCCCATCCGCGTCCCGCTTTCAAGCTGAATGACGCAGCGTGTTTCTCGGAAGGTTCTGCCGAGCTATCTAGTACAAGGGAGAGAGTGCCTGCCTCTGCCGAGAAAGGTTTTGACGTGGGGATTGCTGGACGTGCGGAAGAGCGTTGCCCAGGCCGTGCCAAGTTTAGGCTTTGGTGATTCTGGATGTTCCCAAGGGTCCAGAATTGTCCCTGGGAAAGCTGTCCTTTTTCTCTTTCTCCGGCTGGAAGTAAACATCTGGCAACCGACTGCCGTACGCAGGCGTCCTGGGGGAGCCCCCCCCCACCCCGGTTTCCTTCGGGACGCACATTGGTGTCTCACAGAAGAGCCCACATTCCCAACTGGGGGCACGCCAACGTGGAATGTAAGGCTGTTTAGAACGGCGTACCTTGAGGCCGTGTGAAGGCCGTACAAACGAGAGCTTTCGAGCGAACAGGGCAGCGCTTCGCCATCGTCGTCGCACGTTCACGGAGCTTAATCAAACGAAGGCATTTACTTCCTGTGGCTCAAACGCAAGAGAGGAGTTGGAAGGCATCCAGTGCCCTTTGACAGTTGTTACAACGAACGTGAGTGCACGGTGTCTCGTGAAATAAAGCCCTAGCACTGTTGAAGCCCTCCGTTAAGGCATGCTTCTTCGCTCCTAGGGCACTCCGAGGTGTTACTGACGGGGGAAATCTGGACTTTTGCTTGAGGCCGGGGTGGGGCGAGGGGACTCACAGTTCTTGTGCCGGCGAGCTCCCGAGCGCTCCTGCTGAAGCTCCCAGCAAGGAACTGAGAGCAGCAGGCCTCACACGCGTAAACTCAGACTTCTGCTGTCACGAGTAAACTCAGACTTCTTATGGGAGGCCTTCCGGCAGCAAAGAGAAGGTGGGCGCGAGCAGTGTACTTCAGGCAGCTTAGGACCCGCCACTGTCTCGTTTACCACGGAGGGGAATAAGGTTTAGCCAGGGTCGCCCAGCTTCAAACCGGAGCTCCTCTAGGGATGCTCAGCGGTTTCTGCTTACCTCAAGGAAACACAACGGGAGGAACAGGGCCCTTCCGTGGAGGCCCGTTTGGGCACAGGGACCTCTGCGTGGGAGCTACTGGGTAAGTATGGCAGTCCCTTAGGTAGGCCTCAGTGACCAAGGCTCTCTGGCTCATGCCTAGCTGTGTAAAGAAGTGTGGCAAACGCACGTACTGCTCCTCAGGCTGGGCGCACAGCCTAGCTTTCGCTTCTATGAGAGTGCTGTCCCGAGTCTCTTCCTGGAGCCAGTCGTCAGCACGGTGCCTTTTGGCACTGCAGTTCTCTTTCAGTCAAGGAGGCCGTTCGACTGGCAAAGGGAGTCTGCGCAGCACTGCTTTCGCGAGGCTCTTTGACGACTGGGGCACTCAACCCAGGCAAGCCAGAGAGCAGTACGTTGCCCTTGCTCTGAATGTGAAGAGCTTCCTCCAGGGGCCTGTTTAGGCTAAGGTTCCTCTAGAAGCCGGGAGCCGCCGTTCCGCCACGGAGAGGAGTCATCCTGCGCAATTGGCGAACGAGCTCGTATCCTGTGTGCCCCCAGGAGCGTCGCAGAGTTAAGGCACTCCGTGGTGGAGTCTGGCCTCATGGAAACCACTGCACACCCAACTCTCCCGACGTGAAACGCTGGAACTTTTACCTTGAGGCCTGAGGTCACCTTTCGTTTGGCCGGAGCGGAACATGTAGTGCCGTGGGAGGAGTTTCTAGCAAGGTATTGCCAGCACGGTTTTCCGCTTTGAGAGAACACGCAGCCTCGGCCCACAACGACAATCCTGCCGTGCAGAGACGTCGGGCCGCTAGTGCTGTTCGGGCAGCTTTGAAGCCAAGCGCACGGCGCCTCCAAACGGGGAGAAAGCGTACTCTCCCATCCGCGTCCCGCTTTCAAGCTGAATGACGCAGCGTGTTTCTCGGAAGGTTCTGCCGAGCTATCTAGTACAAGGGAGAGAGTGCCTGCCTCTGCCGAGAAAGGTTTTGACGTGGGGATTGCTGGACGTGCGGAAGAGCGTTGCCCAGGCCGTGCCAAGTTTAGGCTTTGGTGATTCTGGATGTTCCCAAGGGTCCAGAATTGTCCCTGGGAAAGCTGTCCTTTTTCTCTTTCTCCGGCTGGAAGTAAACATCTGGCAACCGACTGCCGTACGCAGGCGTCCTGGGGGAGCACCCCCCCACCCCGGTTTCCTTCGGGACGCACATTGGTGTCTCACAGAAGAGCCCACATTCCCAACTGGGGGCACGCCAACGTGGAATGTAAGGCTGTTTAGAACGGCGTACCTTGAGGCCGTGTGAAGGCCGTACAAACGAGAGCTTTCGAGCGAACAGGGCAGCGCTTCGCCATCGTCGTCGCACGTTCACGGAGCTTAATCAAACGAAGGCATTTACTTCCTGTGGCTCAAACGCAAGAGAGGAGTTGGAAGGCATCCAGTGCCCTTTGACAGTTGTTACAACGAACGTGAGTGCACGGTGTCTCGTGAAATAAAGCCCTAGCACTGTTGAAGCCCTCCGTTAAGGCATGCTTCTTCGCTCCTAGGGCACTCCGAGGTGTTACTGACGGGGGAAATCTGGACTTTTGCTTGAGGCCGGGGTGGGGCGAGGGGACTCACAGTTCTTGTGCCGGCGAGCTCCCGAGCGCTCCTGCTGAAGCTCCCAGCAAGGAACTGAGAGCAGCAGGCCTCACACGCGTAAACTCAGACTTCTGCTGTCACGAGTAAACTCAGACTTCTTATGGGAGGCCTTCCGGCAGCAAAGAGAAGGTGGGCGCGAGCAGTGTACTTCAGGCAGCTTAGGACCCGCCACTGTCTCGTTTACCACGGAGGGGAATAAGGTTTAGCCAGGGTCGCCCAGCTTCAAACCGGAGCTCCTCTAGGGATGCTCAGCGGTTTCTGCTTACCTCAAGGAAACACAACGGGAGGAACAGGGCCCTTCCGTGGAGGCCCGTTTGGGCACAGGGACCTCTGCGTGGGAGCTACTGGGTAAGTATGGCAGTCCCTTAGGTAGGCCTCAGTGACCAAGGCTCTCTGGCTCATGCCTAGCTGTGTAAAGAAGTGTGGCAAACGCACGTACTGCTCCTCAGGCTGGGCGCACAGCCTAGCTTTCGCTTCTATGAGAGTGCTGTCCCGAGTCTCTTCCTGGAGCCAGTCGTCAGCACGGTGCCTTTTGGCACTGCAGTTCTCTTTCAGTCAAGGAGGCCGTTCGACTGGCAAAGGGAGTCTGCGCAGCACTGCTTTCGCGAGGCTCTTTGACGACTGGGGCACTCAACCCAGGCAAGCCGGAGAGCAGTACGTTGCCCTTGCTCTGAATGTGAAGAGCTTCCTCCAGGGGCCTGTTTAGGCTAAGGTTCCTCTAGAAGCCGGGAGCCGCCGTTCCGCCACGGAGAGGAGTCATCCTGCGCAATTGGCGAACGAGCTCGTATCCTGTGTGCCCCCAGGAGCGTCGCAGAGTTAAGGCACTCCGTGGTGGAGTCTGGCCTCATGGAAACCACTGCACACCCAACTCTCCCGACGTGAAACGCTGGAACTTTTACCTTGAGGCCTGAGGTCACCTTTCGTTTGGCCGGAGCGGAACATGTAGTGCCGTGGGAGGAGTTTCTAGCAAGGTATTGCCAGCACGGTTTTCCGCTTTGAGAGAACACGCAGCCTCGGCCCACAACGACAATCCTGCCGTGCAGAGACGTCGGGCCGCTAGTGCTGTTCGGGCAGCTTTGAAGCCAAGCGCACGGCGCCTCCAAACGGGGAGAAAGCGTACTCTCCCATCCGCGTCCCGCTTTCAAGCTGAATGACGCAGCGTGTTTCTCGGAAGGTTCTGCCGAGCTATCTAGTACAAGGGAGAGAGTGCCTGCCTCTGCCGAGAAAGGTTTTGACGTGGGGATTGCTGGACGTGCGGAAGAGCGTTGCCCAGGCCGTGCCAAGTTTAGGCTTTGGTGATTCTGGATGTTCCCAAGGGTCCAGAATTGTCCCTGGGAAAGCTGTCCTTTTTCTCTTTCTCCGGCTGGAAGTAAACATCTGGCAACCGACTGCCGTACGCAGGCGTCCTGGGGGAGCACCCCCCCACCCCGGTTTCCTTCGGGACGCACATTGGTGTCTCACAGAAGAGCCCACATTCCCAACTGGGGGCACGCCAACGTGGAATGTAAGGCTGTTTAGAACGGCGTACCTTGAGGCCGTGTGAAGGCCGTACAAACGAGAGCTTTCGAGCGAACAGGGCAGCGCTTCGCCATCGTCGTCGCACGTTCACGGAGCTTAATCAAACGAAGGCATTTACTTCCTGTGGCTCAAACGCAAGAGAGGAGTTGGAAGGCATCCAGTGCCCTTTGACAGTTGTTACAACGAACGTGAGTGCACGGTGTCTCGTGAAATAAAGCCCTAGCACTGTTGAAGCCCTCCGTTAAGGCATGCTTCTTCGCTCCTAGGGCACTCCGAGGTGTTACTGACGGGGGAAATCTGGACTTTTGCTTGAGGCCGGGGTGGGGCGAGGGGACTCACAGTTCTTGTGCCGGCGAGCTCCCGAGCGCTCCTGCTGAAGCTCCCAGCAAGGAACTGAGAGCAGCAGGCCTCACACGCGTAAACTCAGACTTCTGCTGTCACGAGTAAACTCAGACTTCTTATGGGAGGCCTTCCGGCAGCAAAGAGAAGGTGGGCGCGAGCAGTGTACTTCAGGCAGCTTAGGACCCGCCACTGTCTCGTTTACCACGGAGGGGAATAAGGTTTAGCCAGGGTCGCCCAGCTTCAAACCGGAGCTCCTCTAGGGATGCTCAGCGGTTTCTGCTTACCTCAAGGAAACACAACGGGAGGAACAGGGCCCTTCCGTGGAGGCCCGTTTGGGCACAGGGACCTCTGCGTGGGAGCTACTGGGTAAGTATGGCAGTCCCTTAGGTAGGCCTCAGTGACCAAGGCTCTCTGGCTCATGCCTAGCTGTGTAAAGAAGTGTGGCAAACGCACGTACTGCTCCTCAGGCTGGGCGCACAGCCTAGCTTTCGCTTCTATGAGAGTGCTGTCCCGAGTCTCTTCCTGGAGCCAGTCGTCAGCACGGTGCCTTTTGGCACTGCAGTTCTCTTTCAGTCAAGGAGGCCGCTCGACTGGCAAAGGGAGTCTGCGCAGCACTGCTTTCGCGAGGCTCTTTGACGACTGGGGCACTCAACCCAGGCAAGCCGGAGAGCAGTACGTTGCCCTTGCTCTGAATGTGAAGAGCTTCCTCCAGGGGCCTGTTTAGGCTAAGGTTCCTCTAGAAGCCGGGAGCCGCCGTTCCGCCACGGAGAGGAGTCATCCTGCGCAATTGGCGAACGAGCTCGTATCCTGTGTGCCCCCAGGAGCGTCGCAGAGTTAAGGCACTCCGTGGTGGAGTCTGGCCTCATGGAAACCACTGCACACCCAACTCCCCCGACGTGAAACGCTGGAACTTACCTTGAGGCCTGAGGTCACCTTTCGTTTGGCCGGAGCGGAACATGTAGTGCCGTGGGAGGAGTTTCTAGCAAGGTATTGCCAGCACGGTTTTCCGCTTTGAGAGAACACGCAGCCTCGGCCCACAACGACAATCCTGCCGTGCAGAGACGTCGGGCCGCTAGTGCTGTTCGGGCAGCTTTGAAGCCAAGCGCACGGCGCCTCCAAACGGGGAGAAAGCGTACTCTCCCATCCGCGTCCCGCTTTCAAGCTGAATGACGCAGCGTGTTTCTCGGAAGGTTCTGCCGAGCTATCTAGTACAAGGGAGAGAGTGCCTGCCTCTGCCGAGAAAGGTTTTGACGTGGGGATTGCTGGACGTGCGGAAGAGCGTTGCCCAGGCCGTGCCAAGTTTAGGCTTTGGTGATTCTGGATGTTCCCAAGGGTCCAGAATTGTCCCTGGGAAAGCTGTCCTTTTTCTCTTTCTCCGGCTGGAAGTAAACATCTGGCAACCGACTGCCGTACGCAGGCGTCCTGGGGGAGCCCCCCCCCACCCCGGTTTCCTTCGGGACGCACATTGGTGTCTCACAGAAGAGCCCACATTCCCAACTGGGGGCACGCCAGCGTGGAATGTAAGGCTGTTTAGAACGGCGTACCTTGAGGCCGTGTGAAGGCCGTACAAACGAGAGCTTTCGAGCGAACAGGGCAGCGCTTCGCCATCGTCGTCGCACGTTCACGGAGCTTAATCAAACGAAGGCATTTACTTCCTGTGGCTCAAACGCAAGAGAGGAGTTGGAAGGCATCCAGTGCCCTTTGACAGTTGTTACAACGAACGTGAGTGCACGGTGTCTCGTGAAATAAAGCCCTAGCACTGTTGAAGCCCTCCGTTAAGGCATGCTTCTTCGCTCCTAGGGCACTCCGAGGTGTTACTGACGGGGGAAATCTGGACTTTTGCTTGAGGCCGGGGTGGGGCGAGGGGACTCACAGTTCTTGTGCCGGCGAGCTCCCGAGCGCTCCTGCTGAAGCTCCCAGCAAGGAACTGAGAGCAGCAGGCCTCACACGCGTAAACTCAGACTTCTGCTGTCACGAGTAAACTCAGACTTCTTATGGGAGGCCTTCCGGCAGCAAAGAGAAGGTGGGCGCGAGCAGTGTACTTCAGGCAGCTTAGGACCCGCCACTGTCTCGTTTACCACGGAGGGGAATAAGGTTTAGCCAGGGTCGCCCAGCTTCAAACCGGAGCTCCTCTAGGGATGCTCAGCGGTTTCTGCTTACCTCAAGGAAACACAACGGGAGGAACAGGGCCCTTCCGTGGAGGCCCGTTTGGGCACAGGGACCTCTGCGTGGGAGCTACTGGGTAAGTATGGCAGTCCCTTAGGTAGGCCTCAGTGACCAAGGCTCTCTGGCTCATGCCTAGCTGTGTAAAGAAGTGTGGCAAACGCACGTACTGCTCCTCAGGCTGGGCGCACAGCCTAGCTTTCGCTTCTATGAGAGTGCTGTCCCGAGTCTCTTCCTGGAGCCAGTCGTCAGCACGGTGCCTTTTGGCACTGCAGTTCTCTTTCAGTCAAGGAGGCCGCTCGACTGGCAAAGGGAGTCTGCGCAGCACTGCTTTCGCGAGGCTCTTTGACGACTGGGGCACTCAACCCAGGCAAGCCGGAGAGCAGTACGTTGCCCTTGCTCTGAATGTGAAGAGCTTCCTCCAGGGGCCTGTTTAGGCTAAGGTTCCTCTAGAAGCCGGGAGCCGCCGTTCCGCCACGGAGACGAGTCATCCTGCGCAATTGGTGAACGAGCTCCTATCCTGTGTGCCCCCAGGAGCGTCGCAGAGTTAAGGCACTCCGTGGTGGAGTCTGGCCTCATGGAAACCACTGCACACCCAACTGCCCCGACGTGAAACGCTGGAACTTACCTTGAGGCCTGAGGTCACCTTTCGTTTGGCCGGAGCGGAACATGTAGTGCCGTGGGAGGAGTTTCTAGCAAGGTAATGCCAGCACGGTTTTCCGCTTTGAGAGAACACGCAGCCTCGGCCCACAACGACAATCCTGCCGTGCAGAGACGTCGGGCCGCTAGTGCTGTTCGGGCAGCTTTGAAGCCAAGCGCACGGCGCCTCCAAACGGGGAGAAAGCGTACTCTCCCATCCGCGTCCCGCTTTCAAGCTGAATGACGCAGCGTGTTTCTCGGAAGGTTCTGCCGAGCTATCTAGTACAAGGGAGAGAGTGCCTGCCTCTGCCGAGAAAGGTTTTGACGTGGGGATTGCTGGACGTGCGGAAGAGCGTTGCCCAGGCCGTGCCAAGTTTAGGCTTTGGTGATTCTGGATGTTCCCAAGGGTCCAGAATTGTCCCTGGGAAAGCTGTCCTTTTTCTCTTTCTCCGGCTGGAAGTAAACATCTGGCAACCGACTGCCGTACGCAGGCGTCCTGGGGGAGCCCCCCCCCACCCCGGTTTCCTTCGGGACGCACATTGGTGTCTCACAGAAGAGCCCACATTCCCAACTGGGGGCACGCCAGCGTGGAATGTAAGGCTGTTTAGAGCGGCGTACCTTGAGGCCGTGTGAAGGCCGTACAAACGAGAGCTTTCGAGCGAACAGGGCAGCGCTTCGCCATCGTCGTCGCACGTTCACGGAGCTTAATCAAACGAAGGCATTTACTTCCTGTGGCTCAAACGCAAGAGAGGAGTTGGAAGGCATCCAGTGCCCTTTGACAGTTGTTACAACGAACGTGAGTGCACGGTGTCTCGTGAAATAAAGCCCTAGCACTGTTGAAGCCCTCCGTTAAGGCATGCTTCTTCGCTCCTAGGGCACTCCGAGGTGTTACTGACGGGGGAAATCTGGACTTTTGCTTGAGGCCGGGGTGGGGCGAGGGGACTCACAGTTCTTGTGCCGGCGAGCTCCCGAGCGCTCCTGCTGAAGCTCCCAGCAAGGAACTGAGAGCAGCAGGCCTCACACGCGTAAACTCAGACTTCTGCTGTCACGAGTAAACTCAGACTTCTTATGGGAGGCCTTCCGGCAGCAAAGAGAAGGTGGGCGCGAGCAGTGTACTTCAGGCAGCTTAGGACCCGCCACTGTCTCGTTTACCACGGAGGGGAATAAGGTTTAGCCAGGGTCGCCCAGCTTCAAACCGGAGCTCCTCTAGGGATGCTCAGCGGTTTCTGCTTACCTCAAGGAAACACAACGGGAGGAACAGGGCCCTTCCGTGGAGGCCCGTTTGGGCACAGGGACCTCTGCGTGGGAGCTACTGGGTAAGTATGGCAGTCCCTTAGGTAGGCCTCAGTGACCAAGGCTCTCTGGCTCATGCCTAGCTGTGTAAAGAAGTGTGGCAAACGCACGTACTGCTCCTCAGGCTGGGCGCACAGCCTAGCTTTCGCTTCTATGAGAGTGCTGTCCCGAGTCTCTTCCTGGAGCCAGTCGTCAGCACGGTGCCTTTTGGCACTGCAGTTCTCTTTCAGTCAAGGAGGCCGCTCGACTGGCAAAGGGAGTCTGCGCAGCACTGCTTTCGCGAGGCTCTTTGACGACTGGGGCACTCAACCCAGGCAAGCCGGAGAGCAGTACGTTGCCCTTGCTCTGAATGTGAAGAGCTTCCTCCAGGGGCCTGTTTAGGCTAAGGTTCCTCTAGAAGCCGGGAGCCGCCGTTCCGCCACGGAGACGAGTCATCCTGCGCAATTGGCGAACGAGCTCCTATCCTGTGTGCCCCCAGGAGCGTCGCAGAGTTAAGGCACTCCGTGGTGGAGTCTGGCCTCATGGAAACCACTGCACACCCAACTGCCCCGACGTGAAACGCTGGAACTTACCTTGAGGCCTGAGGTCACCTTTCGTTTGGCCGGAGCGGAACATGTAGTGCCGTGGGAGGAGTTTCTAGCAAGGTATTGCCAGCACGGTTTTCCGCTTTGAGAGAACACGCAGCCTCGGCCCACAACGACAATCCTGCCGTGCAGAGACGTCGGGCCGCTAGTGCTGTTCGGGCAGCTTTGAAGCCAAGCGCACGGCGCCTCCAAACGGGGAGAAAGCGTACTCTCCCATCCGCGTCCCGCTTTCAAGCTGAATGACGCAGCGTGTTTCTCGGAAGGTTCTGCCGAGCTATCTAGTACAAGGGAGAGAGTGCCTGCCTCTGCCGAGAAAGGTTTTGACGTGGGGATTGCTGGACGTGCGGAAGAGCGTTGCCCAGGCCGTGCCAAGTTTAGGCTTTGGTGATTCTGGATGTTCCCAAGGGTCCAGAATTGTCCCTGGGAAAGCTGTCCTTTTTCTCTTTCTCCGGCTGGAAGTAAACATCTGGCAACCGACTGCCGTACGCAGGCGTCCTGGGGGAGCCCCCCCCCACCCCGGTTTCCTTCGGGATGCACATTGGTGTCTCACAGAAGAGCCCACATTCCCAACTGGGGGCACGCCAGCGTGGAATGTAAGGCTGTTTAGAACGGCGTACCTTGAGGCCGTGTGAAGGCCGTACAAACGAGAGCTTTCGAGCGAACAGGGCAGCGCTTCGCCATCGTCGTCGCACGTTCACGGAGCTTAATCAAACGAAGGCATTTACTTCCTGTGGCTCAAACGCAAGAGAGGAGTTGGAAGGCATCCAGTGCCCTTTGACAGTTGTTACAACGAACGTGAGTGCACGGTGTCTCGTGAAATAAAGCCCTAGCACTGTTGAAGCCCTCCGTTAAGGCATGCTTCTTCGCTCCTAGGGCACTCCGAGGTGTTACTGACGGGGGAAATCTGGACTTTTGCTTGAGGCCGGGGTGGGGCGAGGGGACTCACAGTTCTTGTGCCGGCGAGCTCCCGAGCGCTCCTGCTGAAGCTCCCAGCAAGGAACTGAGAGCAGCAGGCCTCACACGCGTAAACTCAGACTTCTGCTGTCACGAGTAAACTCAGACTTCTTATGGGAGGCCTTCCGGCAGCAAAGAGAAGGTGGGCGCGAGCAGTGTACTTCAGGCAGCTTAGGACCCGCCACTGTCTCGTTTACCACGGAGGGGAATAAGGTTTAGCCAGGGTCGCCCAGCTTCAAACCGGAGCTCCTCTAGGGATGCTCAGCGGTTTCTGCTTACCTCAAGGAAACACAACGGGAGGAACAGGGCCCTTCCGTGGAGGCCCGTTTGGGCACAGGGACCTCTGCGTGGGAGCTACTGGGTAAGTATGGCAGTCCCTTAGGTAGGCCTCAGTGACCAAGGCTCTCTGGCTCATGCCTAGCTGTGTAAAGAAGTGTGGCAAACGCACGTACTGCTCCTCAGGCTGGGCGCACAGCCTAGCTTTCGCTTCTATGAGAGTGCTGTCCCGAGTCTCTTCCTGGAGCCAGTCGTCAGCACGGTGCCTTTTGGCACTGCAGTTCTCTTTCAGTCAAGGAGGCCGCTCGACTGGCAAAGGGAGTCTGCGCAGCACTGCTTTCGCGAGGCTCTTTGACGACTGGGGCACTCAACCCAGGCAAGCCGGAGAGCAGTACGTTGCCCTTGCTCTGAATGTGAAGAGCTTCCTCCAGGGGCCTGTTTAGGCTAAGGTTCCTCTAGAAGCCGGGAGCCGCCGTTCCGCCACGGAGAGGAGTCATCCTGCGCAATTGGCGAACGAGCTCCTATCCTGTGTGCCCCCAGGAGCGTCGCAGAGTTAAGGCACTCCGTGGTGGAGTCTGGCCTCATGGAAACCACTGCACACCCAACTCCCCCGACGTGAAACGCTGGAACTTTTACCTTGAGGCCTGAGGTGACCTTTCGTTTGGCCGGAGCGGAACATGTAGTGCCGTGGGAGGAGTTTCTAGCAAGGTATTGCCAGCACGGTTTTCCGCTTTGAGAGAACACGCAGCCTCGGCCCACAACGACAATCCTGCCGTGCAGAGACGTCGGGCCGCTAGTGCTGTTCGGGCAGCTTTGAAGCCAAGCGCACGGCGCCTCCAAACGGGGAGAAAGCGTACTCTCCCATCCGCGTCCCGCTTTCAAGCTGAATGACGCAGCGTGTTTCTCGGAAGGTTCTGCCGAGCTATCTAGTACAAGGGAGAGAGTGCCTGCCTCTGCCGAGAAAGGTTTTGACGTGGGGATTGCTGGACGTGCGGAAGAGCGTTGCCCAGGCCGTGCCAAGTTTAGGCTTTGGTGATTCTGGATGTTCCCAAGGGTCCAGAATTGTCCCTGGGAAAGCTGTCCTTTTTCTCTTTCTCCGGCTGGAAGTAAACATCTGGCAACCGACTGCCGTACGCAGGCGTCCTGGGGGAGCCCCCCCCCACCCCGGTTTCCTTCGGGACGCACATTGGTGTCTCACAGAAGAGCCCACATTCCCAACTGGGGGCACGCCAGCGTGGAATGTAAGGCTGTTTAGAGCGGCGTACCTTGAGGCCGTGTGAAGGCCGTACAAACGAGAGCTTTCGAGCGAACAGGGCAGCGCTTCGCCATCGTCGTCGCACGTTCACGGAGCTTAATCAAACGAAGGCATTTACTTCCTGTGGCTCAAACGCAAGAGAGGAGTTGGAAGGCATCCAGTGCCCTTTGACAGTTGTTACAACGAACGTGAGTGCACGGTGTCTCGTGAAATAAAGCCCTAGCACTGTTGAAGCCCTCCGTTAAGGCATGCTTCTTCGCTCCTAGGGCACTCCGAGGTGTTACTGACGGGGGAAATCTGGACTTTTGCTTGAGGCCGGGGTGGGGCGAGGGCACTCACAGTTCTTGTGCCGGCGAGCTCCCGAGCGCTCCTGCTGAAGCTCCCAGCAAGGAACTGAGAGCAGCAGGCCTCACACGCGTAAACTCAGACTTCTGCTGTCACGAGTAAACTCAGACTTCTTATGGGAGGCCTTCCGGCAGCAAAGAGAAGGTGGGCGCGAGCAGTGTACTTCAGGCAGCTTAGGACCCGCCACTGTCTCGTTTACCACGGAGGGGAATAAGGTTTAGCCAGGGTCGCCCAGCTTCAAACCGGAGCTCCTCTAGGGATGCTCAGCGGTTTCTGCTTACCTCAAGGAAACACAACGGGAGGAACAGGGCCCTTCCGTGGAGGCCCGTTTGGGCACAGGGACCTCTGCGTGGGAGCTACTGGGTAAGTATGGCAGTCCCTTAGGTAGGCCTCAGTGACCAAGGCTCTCTGGCTCATGCCTAGCTGTGTAAAGAAGTGTGGCAAACGCACGTACTGCTCCTCAGGCTGGGCGCACAGCCTAGCTTTCGCTTCTATGAGAGTGCTGTCCCGAGTCTCTTCCTGGAGCCAGTCGTCAGCACGGTGCCTTTTGGCACTGCAGTTCTCTTTCAGTCAAGGAGGCCGCTCGACTGGCAAAGGGAGTCTGCGCAGCACTGCTTTCGCGAGGCTCTTTGACGACTGGGGCACTCAACCCAGGCAAGCCGGAGAGCAGTACGTTGCCCTTGCTCTGAATGTGAAGAGCTTCCTCCAGGGGCCTGTTTAGGCTAAGGTTCCTCTAGAAGCCGGGAGCCGCCGTTCCGCCACGGAGAGGAGTCATCCTGCGCAATTGGCGAACGAGCTCCTATCCTGTGTGCCCCCAGGAGCGTCGCAGAGTTAAGGCACTCCGTGGTGGAGTCTGGCCTCATGGAAACCACTGCACACCCAACTGCCCCGACGTGAAACGCTGGAACTTACCTTGAGGCCTGAGGTCACCTTTCGTTTGGCCGGAGCGGAACATGTAGTGCCGTGGGAGGAGTTTCTAGCAAGGTAATGCCAGCACGGTTTTCCGCTTTGAGAGAACACGCAGCCTCGGCCCACAACGACAATCCTGCCGTGCAGAGACGTCGGGCCGCTAGTGCTGTTCGGGCAGCTTTGAAGCCAAGCGCACGGCGCCTCCAAACGGGGAGAAAGCGTACTCTCCCATCCGCGTCCCGCTTTCAAGCTGAATGACGCAGCGTGTTTCTCGGAAGGTTCTGCCGAGCTATCTAGTACAAGGGAGAGAGTGCCTGCCTCTGCCGAGAAAGGTTTTGACGTGGGGATTGCTGGACGTGCGGAAGAGCGTTGCCCAGGCCGTGCCAAGTTTAGGCTTTGGTGATTCTGGATGTTCCCAAGGGTCCAGAATTGTCCCTGGGAAAGCTGTCCTTTTTCTCTTTCTCCGGCTGGAAGTAAACATCTGGCAACCGACTGCCGTACGCAGGCGTCCTGGGGGAGCCCCCCCCCCACCCCGGTTTCCTTCGGGACGCACATTGGTGTCTCACAGAAGAGCCCACATTCCCAACTGGGGGCACGCCAGCGTGGAATGTAAGGCTGTTTAGAGCGGCGTACCTTGAGGCCGTGTGAAGGCCGTACAAACGAGAGCTTTCGAGCGAACAGGGCAGCGCTTCGCCATCGTCGTCGCACGTTCACGGAGCTTAATCAAACGAAGGCATTTACTTCCTGTGGCTCAAACGCAAGAGAGGAGTTGGAAGGCATCCAGTGCCCTTTGACAGTTGTTACAACGAACGTGAGTGCACGGTGTCTCGTGAAATAAAGCCCTAGCACTGTTGAAGCCCTCCGTTAAGGCATGCTTCTTCGCTCCTAGGGCACTCCGAGGTGTTACTGACGGGGGAAATCTGGACTTTTGCTTGAGGCCGGGGTGGGGCGAGGGGACTCACAGTTCTTGTGCCGGCGAGCTCCCGAGCGCTCCTGCTGAAGCTCCCAGCAAGGAACTGAGAGCAGCAGGCCTCACACGCGTAAACTCAGACTTCTGCTGTCACGAGTAAACTCAGACTTCTTATGGGAGGCCTTCCGGCAGCAAAGAGAAGGTGGGCGCGAGCAGTGTACTTCAGGCAGCTTAGGACCCGCCACTGTCTCGTTTACCACGGAGGGGAATAAGGTTTAGCCAGGGTCGCCCAGCTTCAAACCGGAGCTCCTCTAGGGATGCTCAGCGGTTTCTGCTTACCTCAAGGAAACACAACGGGAGGAACAGGGCCCTTCCGTGGAGGCCCGTTTGGGCACAGGGACCTCTGCGTGGGAGCTACTGGGTAAGTATGGCAGTCCCTTAGGTAGGCCTCAGTGACCAAGGCTCTCTGGCTCATGCCTAGCTGTGTAAAGAAGTGTGGCAAACGCACGTACTGCTCCTCAGGCTGGGCGCACAGCCTAGCTTTCGCTTCTATGAGAGTGCTGTCCCGAGTCTCTTCCTGGAGCCAGTCGTCAGCACGGTGCCTTTTGGCACTGCAGTTCTCTTTCAGTCAAGGAGGCCGCTCGACTGGCAAAGGGAGTCTGCGCAGCACTGCTTTCGCGAGGCTCTTTGACGACTGGGGCACTCAACCCAGGCAAGCCGGAGAGCAGTACGTTGCCCTTGCTCTGAATGTGAAGAGCTTCCTCCAGGGGCCTGTTTAGGCTAAGGTTCCTCTAGAAGCCGGGAGCCGCCGTTCCGCCACGGAGAGGAGTCATCCTGCGCAATTGGCGAACGAGCTCCTATCCTGTGTGCCCCCAGGAGCGTCGCAGAGTTAAGGCACTCCGTGGTGGAGTCTGGCCTCATGGAAACCACTGCACACCCAACTGCCCCGACGTGAAACGCTGGAACTTACCTTGAGGCCTGAGGTGACCTTTCGTTTGGCCGGAGCGGAACATGTAGTGCCGTGGGAGGAGTTTCTAGCAAGGTATTGCCAGCACGGTTTTCCGCTTTGAGAGAACACGCAGCCTCGGCCCACAACGACAATCCTGCCGTGCAGAGACGTCGGGCCGCTAGTGCTGTTCGGGCAGCTTTGAAGCCAAGCGCACGGCGCCTCCAAACGGGGAGAAAGCGTACTCTCCCATCCGCGTCCCGCTTTCAAGCTGAATGACGCAGCGTGTTTCTCGGAAGGTTCTGCCGAGCTATCTAGTACAAAGGAGAGAGTGCCTGCCTCTGCCGAGAAAGGTTTTGACGTGGGGATTGCTGGACGTGCGGAAGAGCGTTGCCCAGGCCGTGCCAAGTTTAGGCTTTGGTGATTCTGGATGTTCCCAAGGGTCCAGAATTGTCCCTGGGAAAGCTGTCCTTTTTCTCTTTCTCCGGCTGGAAGTAAACATCTGGCAACCGACTGCCGTACGCAGGCGTCCTGGGGGAGCCCCCCCCCACCCCGGTTTCCTTCGGGACGCACATTGGTGTCTCACAGAAGAGCCCACATTCCCAACTGGGGACACGCCAGCGTGGAATGTAAGGCTGTTTAGAGCGGCGTACCTTGAGGCCGTGTGAAGGCCGTACAAACGAGAGCTTTCGAGCGAACAGGGCAGCGCTTCGCCATCGTCGTCGCACGTTCACGGAGCTTAATCAAACGAAGGCATTTACTTCCTGTGGCTCAAACGCAAGAGAGGAGTTGGAAGGCATCCAGTGCCCTTTGACAGTTGTTACAACGAACGTGAGTGCACGGTGTCTCGTGAAATAAAGCCCTAGCACTGTTGAAGCCCTCCGTTAAGGCATGCTTCTTCGCTCCTAGGGCACTCCGAGGTGTTACTGACGGGGGAAATCTGGACTTTTGCTTGAGGCCGGGGTGGGGCGAGGGGACTCACAGTTCTTGTGCCGGCGAGCTCCCGAGCGCTCCTGCTGAAGCTCCCAGCAAGGAACTGAGAGCAGCAGGCCTCACACGCGTAAACTCAGACTTCTGCTGTCACGAGTAAACTCAGACTTCTTATGGGAGGCCTTCCGGCAGCAAAGAGAAGGTGGGCGCGAGCAGTGTACTTCAGGCAGCTTAGGACCCGCCACTGTCTCGTTTACCACGGAGGGGAATAAGGTTTAGCCAGGGTCGCCCAGCTTCAAACCGGAGCTCCTCTAGGGATGCTCAGCGGTTTCTGCTTACCTCAAGGAAACACAACGGGAGGAACAGGGCCCTTCCGTGGAGGCCCGTTTGGGCACAGGGACCTCTGCGTGGGAGCTACTGGGTAAGTATGGCAGTCCCTTAGGTAGGCCTCAGTGACCAAGGCTCTCTGGCTCATGCCTAGCTGTGTAAAGAAGTGTGGCAAACGCACGTACTGCTCCTCAGGCTGGGCGCACAGCCTAGCTTTCGCTTCTATGAGAGTGCTGTCCCGAGTCTCTTCCTGGAGCCAGTCGTCAGCACGGTGCCTTTTGGCACTGCAGTTCTCTTTCAGTCAAGGAGGCCGCTCGACTGGCAAAGGGAGTCTGCGCAGCACTGCTTTCGCGAGGCTCTTTGACGACTGGGGCACTCAACCCAGGCAAGCCGGAGAGCAGTACGTTGCCCTTGCTCTGAATGTGAAGAGCTTCCTCCAGGGGCCTGTTTAGGCTAAGGTTCCTCTAGAAGCCGGGAGCCGCCGTTCCGCCACGGAGAGGAGTCATCCTGCGCAATTGGCGAACGAGCTCCTATCCTGTGTGCCCCCAGGAGCGTCGCAGAGTTGAGGCACTCCGTGGTGGAGTCTGGCCTCACGGAAACCACTGCACACCCAACTGCCCCGACGTGAAACGCTGGAACTTACCTTGAGGCCTGAGGTCACCTTTCGTTTGGCCGGAGCGGAACATGTAGTGCCGTGGGAGGAGTTTCTAGCAAGGTATTGCCAGCACGGTTTTCCGCTTTGAGAGAACACGCAGCCTCGGCCCACAACGACAATCCTGCCGTGCAGAGACGTCGGGCCGCTAGTGCTGTTCGGGCAGCTTTGAAGCCAAGCGCACGGCGCCTCCAAACGGGGAGAAAGCGTACTCTCCCATCCGCGTCCCGCTTTCAAGCTGAATGACGCAGCGTGTTTCTCGGAAGGTTCTGCCGAGCTATCTAGTACAAGGGAGAGAGTGCCTGCCTCTGCCGAGAAAGGTTTTGACGTGGGGATTGCTGGACGTGCGGAAGAGCGTTGCCCAGGCCGTGCCAAGTTTAGGCTTTGGTGATTCTGGATGTTCCCAAGGGTCCAGAATTGTCCCTGGGAAAGCTGTCCTTTTTCTCTTTCTCCGGCTGGAAGTAAACATCTGGCAACCGACTGCCGTACGCAGGCGTCCTGGGGGAGCCCCCCCCCACCCCGGTTTCCTTCGGGACGCACATTGGTGTCTCACAGAAGAGCCCACATTCCCAACTGGGGGCACGCCAGCGTGGAATGTAAGGCTGTTTAGAGCGGCGTACCTTGAGGCCGTGTGAAGGCCGTACAAACGAGAGCTTTCGAGCGAACAGGGCAGCGCTTCGCCATCGTCGTCGCACGTTCACGGAGCTTAATCAAACGAAGGCATTTACTTCCTGTGGCTCAAACGCAAGAGAGGAGTTGGAAGGCATCCAGTGCCCTTTGACAGTTGTTACAACGAACGTGAGTGCACGGTGTCTCGTGAAATAAAGCCCTAGCACTGTTGAAGCCCTCCGTTAAGGCATGCTTCTTCGCTCCTAGGGCACTCCGAGGTGTTACTGACGGGGGAAATCTGGACTTTTGCTTGAGGCCGGGGTGGGGCGAGGGGACTCACAGTTCTTGTGCCGGCGAGCTCCCGAGCGCTCCTGCTGAAGCTCCCAGCAAGGAACTGAGAGCAGCAGGCCTCACACGCGTAAACTCAGACTTCTGCTGTCACGAGTAAACTCAGACTTCTTATGGGAGGCCTTCCGGCAGCAAAGAGAAGGTGGGCGCGAGCAGTGTACTTCAGGCAGCTTAGGACCCGCCACTGTCTCGTTTACCACGGAGGGGAATAAGGTTTAGCCAGGGTCGCCCAGCTTCAAACCGGAGCTCCTCTAGGGATGCTCAGCGGTTTCTGCTTACCTCAAGGAAACACAACGGGAGGAACAGGGCCCTTCCGTGGAGGCCCGTTTGGGCACAGGGACCTCTGCGTGGGAGCTACTGGGTAAGTATGGCAGTCCCTTAGGTAGGCCTCAGTGACCAAGGCTCTCTGGCTCATGCCTAGCTGTGTAAAGAAGTGTGGCAAACGCACGTACTGCTCCTCAGGCTGGGCGCACAGCCTAGCTTTCGCTTCTATGAGAGTGCTGTCCCGAGTCTCTTCCTGGAGCCAGTCGTCAGCACGGTGCCTTTTGGCACTGCAGTTCTCTTTCAGTCAAGGAGGCCGCTCGACTGGCAAAGGGAGTCTGCGCAGCACTGCTTTCGCGAGGCTCTTTGACGACTGGGGCACTCAACCCAGGCAAGCCAGAGAGCAGTACGTTGCCCTTGCTCTGAATGTGAAGAGCTTCCTCCAGGGGCCTGTTTAGGCTAAGGTTCCTCTAGAAGCCGGGAGCCACCGTTCCGCCACGGAGAGGAGTCATCCTGCGCAATTGGCGAACGAGCTCGTATCCTGTGTGCCCCCAGGAGCGTCGCAGAGTTAAGGCACTCCGTGGTGGAGTCTGGCCTCATGGAAACCACTGCACACCCAACTGCCCCGACGTGCAACGCTGGAACTTACCTTGAGGCCTGAGGTCACCTTTCGTTTGGCCGGAGCGGAACATGTAGTGCCGTGGGAGGAGTTTCTAGCAAGGTATTGCCAGCACGGTTTTCCGCTTTGAGAGAACACGCAGCCTCGGCCCACAACGACAATCCTGCCGTGCAGAGACGTCGGGCCGCTAGTGCTGTTCGGGCAGCTTTGAAGCCAAGCGCACGGCGCCTCCAAACGGGGAGAAAGCGTACTCTCCCATCCGCGTCCCGCTTTCAAGCTGAATGACGCAGCGTGTTTCTCGGAAGGTTCTGCCGAGCTATCTAGTACAAGGGAGAGAGTGCCTGCCTCTGCCGAGAAAGGTTTTGACGTGGGGATTGCTGGACGTGCGGAAGAGCGTTGCCCAGGCCGTGCCAAGTTTAGGCTTTGGTGATTCTGGATGTTCCCAAGGGTCCAGAATTGTCCCTGGGAAAGCTGTCCTTTTTCTCTTTCTCCGGCTGGAAGTAAACATCTGGCAACCGACTGCCGTACGCAGGCGTCCTGGGGGAGCCCCCCCCCACCCCGGTTTCCTTCGGGACGCACATTGGTGTCTCACAGAAGAGCCCACATTCCCAACTGGGGGCACGCCAGCGTGGAATGTAAGGCTGTTTAGAACGGCGTACCTTGAGGCCGTGTGAAGGCCGTACAAACGAGAGCTTTCGAGCGAACAGGGCAGCGCTTCGCCATCGTCGTCGCACGTTCACGGAGCTTAATCAAACGAAGGCATTTACTTCCTGTGGCTCAAACGCAAGAGAGGAGTTGGAAGGCATCCAGTGCCCTTTGACAGTTGTTACAACGAACGTGAGTGCACGGTGTCTCGTGAAATAAAGCCCTAGCACTGTTGAAGCCCTCCGTTAAGGCATGCTTCTTCGCTCCTAGGGCACTCCGAGGTGTTACTGACGGGGGAAATCTGGACTTTTGCTTGAGGCCGGGGTGGGGCGAGGGGACTCACAGTTCTTGTGCCGGCGAGCTCCCGAGCGCTCCTGCTGAAGCTCCCAGCAAGGAACTGAGAGCAGCAGGCCTCACACGCGTAAACTCAGACTTCTGCTGTCACGAGTAAACTCAGACTTCTTATGGGAGGCCTTCCGGCAGCAAAGAGAAGGTGGGCGCGAGCAGTGTACTTCAGGCAGCTTAGGACCCGCCACTGTCTCGTTTACCACGGAGGGGAATAAGGTTTAGCCAGGGTCGCCCAGCTTCAAACCGGAGCTCCTCTAGGGATGCTCAGCGGTTTCTGCTTACCTCAAGGAAACACAACGGGAGGAACAGGGCCCTTCCGTGGAGGCCCGTTTGGGCACAGGGACCTCTGCGTGGGAGCTACTGGGTAAGTATGGCAGTCCCTTAGGTAGGCCTCAGTGACCAAGGCTCTCTGGCTCATGCCTAGCTGTGTAAAGAAGTGTGGCAAACGCACGTACTGCTCCTCAGGCTGGGCGCACAGCCTAGCTTTCGCTTCTATGAGAGTGCTGTCCCGAGTCTCTTCCTGGAGCCAGTCGTCAGCACGGTGCCTTTTGGCACTGCAGTTCTCTTTCAGTCAAGGAGGCCGCTCGACTGGCAAAGGGAGTCTGCGCAGCACTGCTTTCGCGAGGCTCTTTGACGACTGGGGCACTCAACCCAGGCAAGCCGGAGAGCAGTACGTTGCCCTTGCTCTGAATGTGAAGAGCTTCCTCCAGGGGCCTGTTTAGGCTAAGGTTCCTCTAGAAGCCGGGAGCCGCCGTTCCGCCACGGAGAGGAGTCATCCTGCGCAATTGGCGAACGAGCTCCTATCCTGTGTGCCCCCAGGAGCGTCGCAGAGTTGAGGCACTCCGTGGTGGAGTCTGGCCTCATGGAAACCACTGCACACCCAACTGCCCCGACGTGCAACGCTGGAACTTACCTTGAGGCCTGAGGTCACCTTTCGTTTGGCCGGAGCGGAACATGTAGTGCCGTGGGAGGAGTTTCTAGCAAGGTATTGCCAGCACGGTTTTCCGCTTTGAGAGAACACGCAGCCTCGGCCCACAACGACAATCCTGCCGTGCAGAGACGTCGGGCCGCTAGTGCTGTTCGGGCAGCTTTGAAGCCAAGCGCACGGCGCCTCCAAACGGGGAGAAAGCGTACTCTCCCATCCGCGTCCCGCTTTCAAGCTGAATGACGCAGCGTGTTTCTCGGAAGGTTCTGCCGAGCTATCTAGTACAAGGGAGAGAGTGCCTGCCTCTGCCGAGAAAGGTTTTGACGTGGGGATTGCTGGACGTGCGGAAGAGCGTTGCCCAGGCCGTGCCAAGTTTAGGCTTTGGTGATTCTGGATGTTCCCAAGGGTCCAGAATTGTCCCTGGGAAAGCTGTCCTTTTTCTCTTTCTCCGGCTGGAAGTAAACATCTGGCAACCGACTGCCGTACGCAGGCGTCCTGGGGGAGCCCCCCCCCACCCCGGTTTCCTTCGGGACGCACATTGGTGTCTCACAGAAGAGCCCACATTCCCAACTGGGGGCACGCCAGCGTGGAATGTAAGGCTGTTTAGAGCGGCGTACCTTGAGGCCGTGTGAAGGCCGTACAAACGAGAGCTTTCGAGCGAACAGGGCAGCGCTTCGCCATCGTCGTCGCACGTTCACGGAGCTTAATCAAACGAAGGCATTTACTTCCTGTGGCTCAAACGCAAGAGAGGAGTTGGAAGGCATCCAGTGCCCTTTGACAGTTGTTACAACGAACGTGAGTGCACGGTGTCTCGTGAAATAAAGCCCTAGCACTGTTGAAGCCCTCCGTTAAGGCATGCTTCTTCGCTCCTAGGGCACTCCGAGGTGTTACTGACGGGGGAAATCTGGACTTTTGCTTGAGGCCGGGGTGGGGCGAGGGGACTCACAGTTCTTGTGCCGGCGAGCTCCCGAGCGCTCCTGCTGAAGCTCCCAGCAAGGAACTGAGAGCAGCAGGCCTCACACGCGTAAACTCAGACTTCTGCTGTCACGAGTAAACTCAGACTTCTTATGGGAGGCCTTCCGGCAGCAAAGAGAAGGTGGGCGCGAGCAGTGTACTTCAGGCAGCTTAGGACCCGCCACTGTCTCGTTTACCACGGAGGGGAATAAGGTTTAGCCAGGGTCGCCCAGCTTCAAACCGGAGCTTCTCTAGGGATGCTCAGCGGTTTCTGCTTACCTCAAGGAAACACAACGGGAGGAACAGGGCCCTTCCGTGGAGGCCCGTTTGGGCACAGGGACCTCTGCGTGGGAGCTACTGGGTAAGTATGGCAGTCCCTTAGGTAGGCCTCAGTGACCAAGGCTCTCTGGCTCATGCCTAGCTGTGTAAAGAAGTGTGGCAAACGCACGTACTGCTCCTCAGGCTGGGCGCACAGCCTAGCTTTCGCTTCTATGAGAGTGCTGTCCCGAGTCTCTTCCTGGAGCCAGTCGTCAGCACGGTGCCTTTTGGCACTGCAGTTCTCTTTCAGTCAAGGAGGCCGCTCGACTGGCAAAGGGAGTCTGCGCAGCACTGCTTTCGCGAGGCTCTTTGACGACTGGGGCACTCAACCCAGGCAAGCCGGAGAGCAGTACGTTGCCCTTGCTCTGAATGTGAAGAGCTTCCTCCAGGGGCCTGTTTAGGCTAAGGTTCCTCTAGAAGCCGGGAGCCGCCGTTCCGCCACGGAGAGGAGTCATCCTGCGCAATTGGCGAACGAGCTCCTATCCTGTGTGCCCCCAGGAGCGTCGCAGAGTTAAGGCACTCCGTGGTGGAGTCTGGCCTCATGGAAACCACTGCACACCCAACTCCCCCGACGTGAAACGCTGGAACTTTTACCTTGAGGCCTGAGGTGACCTTTCGTTTGGCCGGAGCGGAACATGTAGTGCCGTGGGAGG
Source organism: Delphinus delphis (assembly GCF_949987515.2). NCBI lineage: Eukaryota > Metazoa > Chordata > Mammalia > Artiodactyla > Delphinidae > Delphinus > Delphinus delphis. The sequence goes on along the minus strand of NW_027192912.1, from coordinate 156,131 downwards.
AGTTTCTAGCAAGGTATTGCCAGCACGGTTTTCCGCTTTGAGAGAACACGCAGCCTCGGCCCACAACGACAATCCTGCCGTGCAGAGACGTCGGGCCGCTAGTGCTGTTCGGGCAGCTTTGAAGCCAAGCGCACGGCGCCTCCAAACGGGGAGAAAGCGTACTCTCCCATCCGCGTCCCGCTTTCAAGCTGAATGACGCAGCGTGTTTCTCGGAAGGTTCTGCCGAGCTATCTAGTACAAGGGAGAGAGTGCCTGCCTCTGCCGAGAAAGGTTTTGACGTGGGGATTGCTGGACGTGCGGAAGAGCGTTGCCCAGGCCGTGCCAAGTTTAGGCTTTGGTGATTCTGGATGTTCCCAAGGGTCCAGAATTGTCCCTGGGAAAGCTGTCCTTTTTCTCTTTCTCCGGCTGGAAGTAAACATCTGGCAACCGACTGCCGTACGCAGGCGTCCTGGGGGAGCCCCCCCCCCACCCCGGTTTCCTTCGGGACACACATTGGTGTCTCACAGAAGAGCCCACATTCCCAACTGGGGGCACGCCAGCGTGGAATGTAAGGCTGTTTAGAGCGGCGTACCTTGAGGCCGTGTGAAGGCCGTACAAACGAGAGCTTTCGAGCGAACAGGGCAGCGCTTCGCCATCGTCGTCGCACGTTCACGGAGCTTAATCAAACGAAGGCATTTACTTCCTGTGGCTCAAACGCAAGAGAGGAGTTGGAAGGCATCCAGTGCCCTTTGACAGTTGTTACAACGAACGTGAGTGCACGGTGTCTCGTGAAATAAAGCCCTAGCACTGTTGAAGCCCTCCGTTAAGGCATGCTTCTTCGCTCCTAGGGCACTCCGAGGTGTTACTGACGGGGGAAATCTGGACTTTTGCTTGAGGCCGGGGTGGGGCGAGGGGACTCACAGTTCTTGTGCCGGCGAGCTCCCGAGCGCTCCTGCTGAAGCTCCCAGCAAGGAACTGAGAGCAGCAGGCCTCACACGCGTAAACTCAGACTTCTGCTGTCACGAGTAAACTCAGACTTCTTATGGGAGGCCTTCCGGCAGCAAAGAGAAGGTGGGCGCGAGCAGTGTACTTCAGGCAGCTTAGGACCCGCCACTGTCTCGTTTACCACGGAGGGGAATAAGGTTTAGCCAGGGTCGCCCAGCTTCAAACCGGAGCTCCTCTAGGGATGCTCAGCGGTTTCTGCTTACCTCAAGGAAACACAACGGGAGGAACAGGGCCCTTCCGTGGAGGCCCGTTTGGGCACAGGGACCTCTGCGTGGGAGCTACTGGGTAAGTATGGCAGTCCCTTAGGTAGGCCTCAGTGACCAAGGCTCTCTGGCTCATGCCTAGCTGTGTAAAGAAGTGTGGCAAACGCACGTACTGCTCCTCAGGCTGGGCGCACAGCCTAGCTTTCGCTTCTATGAGAGTGCTGTCCCGAGTCTCTTCCTGGAGCCAGTCGTCAGCACGGTGCCTTTTGGCACTGCAGTTCTCTTTCAGTCAAGGAGGCCGTTCGACTGGCAAAGGGAGTCTGCGCAGCACTGCTTTCGCGAGGCTCTTTGACGACTGGGGCACTCAACCCAGGCAAGCCAGAGAGCAGTACGTTGCCCTTGCTCTGAATGTGAAGAGCTTCCTCCAGGGGCCTGTTTAGGCTAAGGTTCCTCTAGAAGCCGGGAGCCGCCGTTCCGCCACGGAGAGGAGTCATCCTGCGCAATTGGCGAACGAGCTCCTATCCTGTGTGCCCCCAGGAGCGTCGCAGAGTTAAGGCACTCCGTGGTGGAGTCTGGCCTCACGTAAACCACTGCACACCCAACTCCCCCGACGTGAAACGCTGGAACTTTTACCTTGAGGCCTGAGGTGACCTTTCGTTTGGCCGGAGCGGAACATGTAGTGCCGTGGGAGGAGTTTCTAGCAAGGTATTGCCAGCACGGTTTTCCGCTTTGAGAGAACACGCAGCCTCGGCCCACAACGACAATCCTGCCGTGCAGAGACGTCGGGCCGCTAGTGCTGTTCGGGCAGCTTTGAAGCCAAGCGCACGGCGCCTCCAAACGGGGAGAAAGCGTACTCTCCCATCCGCGTCCCGCTTTCAAGCTGAATGACGCAGCGTGTTTCTCGGAAGGTTCTGCCGAGCTATCTAGTACAAGGGAGAGAGTGCCTGCCTCTGCCGAGAAAGGTTTTGACGTGGGGATTGCTGGACGTGCGGAAGAGCGTTGCCCAGGCCGTGCCAAGTTTAGGCTTTGGTGATTCTGGATGTTCCCAAGGGTCCAGAATTGTCCCTGGGAAAGCTGTCCTTTTTCTCTTTCTCCGGCTGGAAGTAAACATCTGGCAACTGACTGCCGTACGCAGGCGTCCTGGGGGAGCCCCCCCCCACCCCGGTTTCCTTCGGGACGCACATTGGTGTCTCACAGAAGAGCCCACATTCCCAACTGGGGGCACGCCAGCGTGGAATGTAAGGCTGTTTAGAACGGCGTACCTTGAGGCCGTGTGAAGGCCGTACAAACGAGAGCTTTCGAGCGAACAGGGCAGCGCTTCGCCATCGTCGTCGCACGTTCACGGAGCTTAATCAAACGAAGGCATTTACTTCCTGTGGCTCAAACGCAAGAGAGGAGTTGGAAGGCATCCAGTGCCCTTTGACAGTTGTTACAACGAACGTGAGTGCACGGTGTCTCGTGAAATAAAGCCCTAGCACTGTTGAAGCCCTCCGTTAAGGCATGCTTCTTCGCTCCTAGGGCACTCCGAGGTGTTACTGACGGGGGAAATCTGGACTTTTGCTTGAGGCCGGGGTGGGGCGAGGGGACTCACAGTTCTTGTGCCGGCGAGCTCCCGAGCGCTCCTGCTGAAGCTCCCAGCAAGGAACTGAGAGCAGCAGGCCTCACACGCGTAAACTCAGACTTCTGCTGTCACGAGTAAACTCAGACTTCTTATGGGAGGCCTTCCGGCAGCAAAGAGAAGGTGGGCGCGAGCAGTGTACTTCAGGCAGCTTAGGACCCGCCACTGTCTCGTTTACCACGGAGGGGAATAAGGTTTAGCCAGGGTCGCCCAGCTTCAAACCGGAGCTCCTCTAGGGATGCTCAGCGGTTTCTGCTTACCTCAAGGAAACACAACGGGAGGAACAGGGCCCTTCCGTGGAGGCCCGTTTGGGCACAGGGACCTCTGCGTGGGAGCTACTGGGTAAGTATGGCAGTCCCTTAGGTAGGTCTCAGTGACCAAGGCTCTCTGGCTCATGCCTAGCTGTGTAAAGAAGTGTGGCAAACGCACGTACTGCTCCTCAGGCTGGGCGCACAGCCTAGCTTTCGCTTCTATGAGAGTGCTGTCCCGAGTCTCTTCCTGGAGCCAGTCGTCAGCACGGTGCCTTTTGGCACTGCAGTTCTCTTTCAGTCAAGGAGGCCGCTCGACTGGCAAAGGGAGTCTGCGCAGCACTGCTTTCGCGAGGCTCTTTGACGACTGGGGCACTCAACCCAGGCAAGCCAGAGAGCAGTACGTTGCCCTTGCTCTGAATGTGAAGAGCTTCCTCCAGGGGCCTGTTTAGGCTAAGGTTCCTCTAGAAGCCGGGAGCCGCCGTTCCGCCACGGAGAGGAGTCATCCTGCGCAATTGGCGAACGAGCTCCTATCCTGTGTGCCCCCAGGAGCGTCGCAGAGTTAAGGCACTCCGTGGTGGAGTCTGGCCTCACGTAAACCACTGCACACCCAACTCCCCCGACGTGAAACGCTGGAACTTTTACCTTGAGGCCTGAGGTGACCTTTCGTTTGGCCGGAGCGGAACATGTAGTGCCGTGGGAGGAGTTTCTAGCAAGGTATTGCCAGCACGGTTTTCCGCTTTGAGAGAACACGCAGCCTCGGCCCACAACGACAATCCTGCCGTGCAGAGACGTCGGGCCGCTAGTGCTGTTCGGGCAGCTTTGAAGCCAAGCGCACGGCGCCTCCAAACGGGGAGAAAGCGTACTCTCCCATCCGCGTCCCGCTTTCAAGCTGAATGACGCAGCGTGTTTCTCGGAAGGTTCTGCCGAGCTATCTAGTACAAGGGAGAGAGTGCCTGCCTCTGCCGAGAAAGGTTTTGACGTGGGGATTGCTGGACGTGCGGAAGAGCGTTGCCCAGGCCGTGCCAAGTTTAGGCTTTGGTGATTCTGGATGTTCCCAAGGGTCCAGAATTGTCCCTGGGAAAGCTGTCCTTTTTCTCTTTCTCCGGCTGGAAGTAAACATCTGGCAACCGACTGCCGTACGCAGGCGTCCTGGGGGAGCCCCCCCCCACCCCGGTTTCCTTCGGGACGCACATTGGTGTCTCACAGAAGAGCCCACATTCCCAACTGGGGGCACGCCAGCGTGGAATGTAAGGCTGTTTAGAGCGGCGTACCTTGAGGCCGTGTGAAGGCCGTACAAACGAGAGCTTTCGAGCGAACAGGGCAGCGCTTCGCCATCGTCGTCGCACGTTCACGGAGCTTAATCAAACGAAGGCATTTACTTCCTGTGGCTCAAACGCAAGAGAGGAGTTGGAAGGCATCCAGTGCCCTTTGACAGTTGTTACAACGAACGTGAGTGCACGGTGTCTCGTGAAATAAAGCCCTAGCACTGTTGAAGCCCTCCGTTAAGGCATGCTTCTTCGCTCCTAGGGCACTCCGAGGTGTTACTGACGGGGGAAATCTGGACTTTTGCTTGAGGCCGGGGTGGGGCGAGGGGACTCACAGTTCTTGTGCCGGCGAGCTCCCGAGCGCTCCTGCTGAAGCTCCCAGCAAGGAACTGAGAGCAGCAGGCCTCACACGCGTAAACTCAGACTTCTGCTGTCACGAGTAAACTCAGACTTCTTATGGGAGGCCTTCCGGCAGCAAAGAGAAGGTGGGCGCGAGCAGTGTACTTCAGGCAGCTTAGGACCCGCCACTGTCTCGTTTACCACGGAGGGGAATAAGGTTTAGCCAGGGTCGCCCAGCTTCAAACCGGAGCTCCTCTAGGGATGCTCAGCGGTTTCTGCTTACCTCAAGGAAACACAACGGGAGGAACAGGGCCCTTCCGTGGAGGCCCGTTTGGGCACAGGGACCTCTGCGTGGGAGCTACTGGGTAAGTATGGCAGTCCCTTAGGTAGGCCTCAGTGACCAAGGCTCTCTGGCTCATGCCTAGCTGTGTAAAGAAGTGTGGCAAACGCACGTACTGCTCCTCAGGCTGGGCGCACAGCCTAGCTTTCGCTTCTATGAGAGTGCTGTCCCGAGTCTCTTCCTGGAGCCAGTCGTCAGCACGGTGCCTTTTGGCACTGCAGTTCTCTTTCAGTCAAGGAGGCCGTTCGACTGGCAAAGGGAGTCTGCGCAGCACTGCTTTCGCGAGGCTCTTTGACGACTGGGGCACTCAACCCAGGCAAGCCAGAGAGCAGTACGTTGCCCTTGCTCTGAATGTGAAGAGCTTCCTCCAGGGGCCTGTTTAGGCTAAGGTTCCTCTAGAAGCCGGGAGCCGCCGTTCCGCCACGGAGAGGAGTCATCCTGCGCAATTGGCGAACGAGCTCCTATCCTGTGTGCCCCCAGGAGCGTCGCAGAGTTAAGGCACTCCGTGGTGGAGTCTGGCCTCATGGAAACCACTGCACACCCAACTGCCCCGACGTGAAACGCTGGAACTTTTACCTTGAGGCCTGAGGTCACCTTTCGTTTGGCCGGAGCGGAACATGTAGTGCCGTGGGAGGAGTTTCTAGCAAGGTATTGCCAGCACGGTTTTCCGCTTTGAGAGAACACGCAGCCTCGGCCCACAACGACAATCCTGCCGTGCAGAGACGTCGGGCCGCTAGTGCTGTTCGGGCAGCTTTGAAGCCAAGCGCACGGCGCCTCCAAACGGGGAGAAAGCGTACTCTCCCATCCGCGTCCCGCTTTCAAGCTGAATGACGCAGCGTGTTTCTCGGAAGGTTCTGCCGAGCTATCTAGTACAAGGGAGAGAGTGCCTGCCTCTGCCGAGAAAGGTTTTGACGTGGGGATTGCTGGACGTGCGGAAGAGCGTTGCCCAGGCCGTGCCAAGTTTAGGCTTTGGTGATTCTGGATGTTCCCAAGGGTCCAGAATTGTCCCTGGGAAAGCTGTCCTTTTTCTCTTTCTCCGGCTGGAAGTAAACATCTGGCAACCGACTGCCGTACGCAGGCGTCCTGGGGGAGCCCCCCCCCACCCCGGTTTCCTTCGGGACGCACATTGGTGTCTCACAGAAGAGCCCACATTCCCAACTGGGGGCACGCCAGCGTGGAATGTAAGGCTGTTTAGAACGGCGTACCTTGAGGCCGTGTGAAGGCCGTACAAACGAGAGCTTTCGAGCGAACAGGGCAGCGCTTCGCCATCGTCGTCGCACGTTCACGGAGCTTAATCAAACGAAGGCATTTACTTCCTGTGGCTCAAACGCAAGAGAGGAGTTGGAAGGCATCCAGTGCCCTTTGACAGTTGTTACAACGAACGTGAGTGCACGGTGTCTCGTGAAATAAAGCCCTAGCACTGTTGAAGCCCTCCGTTAAGGCATGCTTCTTCGCTCCTAGGGCACTCCGAGGTGTTACTGACGGGGGAAATCTGGACTTTTGCTTGAGGCCGGGGTGGGGCGAGGGGACTCACAGTTCTTGTGCCGGCGAGCTCCCGAGCGCTCCTGCTGAAGCTCCCAGCAAGGAACTGAGAGCAGCAGGCCTCACACGCGTAAACTCAGACTTCTGCTGTCACGAGTAAACTCAGACTTCTTATGGGAGGCCTTCCGGCAGCAAAGAGAAGGTGGGCGCGAGCAGTGTACTTCAGGCAGCTTAGGACCCGCCACTGTCTCGTTTACCACGGAGGGGAATAAGGTTTAGCCAGGGTCGCCCAGCTTCAAACCGGAGCTCCTCTAGGGATGCTCAGCGGTTTCTGCTTACCTCAAGGAAACACAACGGGAGGAACAGGGCCCTTCCGTGGAGGCCCGTTTGGGCACAGGGACCTCTGCGTGGGAGCTACTGGGTAAGTATGGCAGTCCCTTAGGTAGGCCTCAGTGACCAAGGCTCTCTGGCTCATGCCTAGCTGTGTAAAGAAGTGTGGCAAACGCACGTACTGCTCCTCAGGCTGGGCGCACAGCCTAGCTTTCGCTTCTATGAGAGTGCTGTCCCGAGTCTCTTCCTGGAGCCAGTCGTCAGCACGGTGCCTTTTGGCACTGCAGTTCTCTTTCAGTCAAGGAGGCCGTTCGACTGGCAAAGGGAGTCTGCGCAGCACTGCTTTCGCGAGGCTCTTTGACGACTGGGGCACTCAACCCAGGCAAGCCAGAGAGCAGTACGTTGCCCTTGCTCTGAATGTGAAGAGCTTCCTCCAGGGGCCTGTTTAGGCTAAGGTTCCTCTAGAAGCCGGGAGCCGCCGTTCCGCCACGGAGAGGAGTCATCCTGCGCAATTGGCGAACGAGCTCCTATCCTGTGTGCCCCCAGGAGCGTCGCAGAGTTAAGGCACTCCGTGGTGGAGTCTGGCCTCATGGAAACCACTGCACACCCAACTCCCCCGACGTGAAACGCTGGAACTTACCTTGAGGCCTGAGGTCACCTTTCGTTTGGCCGGAGCGGAACATGTAGTGCCGTGGGAGGAGTTTCTAGCAAGGTATTGCCAGCACGGTTTTCCGCTTTGAGAGAACACGCAGCCTCGGCCCACAACGACAATCCTGCCGTGCAGAGACGTCGGGCCGCTAGTGCTGTTCGGGCAGCTTTGAAGCCAAGCGCACGGCGCCTCCAAACGGGGAGAAAGCGTACTCTCCCATCCGCGTCCCGCTTTCAAGCTGAATGACGCAGCGTGTTTCTCGGAAGGTTCTGCCGAGCTATCTAGTACAAGGGAGAGAGTGCCTGCCTCTGCCGAGAAAGGTTTTGACGTGGGGATTGCTGGACGTGCGGAAGAGCGTTGCCCAGGCCGTGCCAAGTTTAGGCTTTGGTGATTCTGGATGTTCCCAAGGGTCCAGAATTGTCCCTGGGAAAGCTGTCCTTTTTCTCTTTCTCCGGCTGGAAGTAAACATCTGGCAACCGACTGCCGTACGCAGGCGTCCTGGGGGAGCCCCCCCCCGACCCCGGTTTCCTTCGGGACGCACATTGGTGTCTCACAGAAGAGCCCACATTCCCAACTGGGGGCACGCCAGCGTGGAATGTAAGGCTGTTTAGAACGGCGTACCTTGAGGCCGTGTGAAGGCCGTACAAACGAGAGCTTTCGAGCGAACAGGGCAGCGCTTCGCCATCGTCGTCGCACGTTCACGGAGCTTAATCAAACGAAGGCATTTACTTCCTGTGGCTCAAACGCAAGAGAGGAGTTGGAAGGCATCCAGTGCCCTTTGACAGTTGTTACAACGAACGTGAGTGCACGGTGTCTCGTGAAATAAAGCCCTAGCACTGTTGAAGCCCTCCGTTAAGGCATGCTTCTTCGCTCCTAGGGCACTCCGAGGTGTTACTGACGGGGGAAATCTGGACTTTTGCTTGAGGCCGGGGTGGGGCGAGGGGACTCACAGTTCTTGTGCCGGCGAGCTCCCGAGCGCTCCTGCTGAAGCTCCCAGCAAGGAACTGAGAGCAGCAGGCCTCACACGCGTAAACTCAGACTTCTGCTGTCACGAGTAAACTCAGACTTCTTATGGGAGGCCTTCCGGCAGCAAAGAGAAGGTGGGCGCGAGCAGTGTACTTCAGGCAGCTTAGGACCCGCCACTGTCTCGTTTACCACGGAGGGGAATAAGGTTTAGCCAGGGTCGCCCAGCTTCAAACCGGAGCTCCTCTAGGGATGCTCAGCGGTTTCTGCTTACCTCAAGGAAACACAACGGGAGGAACAGGGCCCTTCCGTGAAGGCCCGTTTGGGCACAGGGACCTCTGCGTGGGAGCTACTGGGTAAGTATGGCAGTCCCTTAGGTAGGCCTCAGTGACCAAGGCTCTCTGGCTCATGCCTAGCTGTGTAAAGAAGTGTGGCAAACGCACGTACTGCTCCTCAGGCTGGGCGCACAGCCTAGCTTTCGCTTCTATGAGAGTGCTGTCCCGAGTCTCTTCCTGGAGCCAGTCGTCAGCACGGTGCCTTTTGGCACTGCAGTTCTCTTTCAGTCAAGGAGGCCGTTCGACTGGCAAAGGGAGTCTGCGCAGCACTGCTTTCGCGAGGCTCTTTGACGACTGGGGCACTCAACCCAGGCAAGCCAGAGAGCAGTACGTTGCCCTTGCTCTGAATGTGAAGAGCTTCCTCCAGGGGCCTGTTTAGGCTAAGGTTCCTCTAGAAGCCGGGAGCCGCCGTTCCGCCACGGAGAGGAGTCATCCTGCGCAATTGGCGAACGAGCTCCTATCCTGTGTGCCCCCAGGAGCGTCGCAGAGTTAAGGCACTCCGTGGTGGAGTCTGGCCTCATGGAAACCACTGCACACCCAACTCCCCCGACGTGAAACGCTGGAACTTACCTTGAGGCCTGAGGTCACCTTTCGTTTGGCCGGAGCGGAACATGTAGTGCCGTGGGAGGAGTTTCTAGCAAGGTATTGCCAGCACGGTTTTCCGCTTTGAGAGAACACGCAGCCTCGGCCCACAACGACAATCCTGCCGTGCAGAGACGTCGGGCCGCTAGTGCTGTTCGGGCAGCTTTGAAGCCAAGCGCACGGCGCCTCCAAACGGGGAGAAAGCGTACTCTCCCATCCGCGTCCCGCTTTCAAGCTGAATGACGCAGCGTGTTTCTCGGAAGGTTCTGCCGAGCTATCTAGTACAAAGGAGAGAGTGCCTGCCTCTGCCGAGAAAGGTTTTGACGTGGGGATTGCTGGACGTGCGGAAGAGCGTTGCCCAGGCCGTGCCAAGTTTAGGCTTTGGTGATTCTGGATGTTCCCAAGGGTCCAGAATTGTCCCTGGGAAAGCTGTCCTTTTTCTCTTTCTCCGGCTGGAAGTAAACATCTGGCAACCGACTGCCGTACGCAGGCGTCCTGGGGGAGCCCCCCCCCGACCCCGGTTTCCTTCGGGACGCACATTGGTGTCTCACAGAAGAGCCCACATTCCCAACTGGGGGCACGCCAGCGTGGAATGTAAGGCTGTTTAGAACGGCGTACCTTGAGGCCGTGTGAAGGCCGTACAAACGAGAGCTTTCGAGCGAACAGGGCAGCGCTTCGCCATCGTCGTCGCACGTTCACGGAGCTTAATCAAACGAAGGCATTTACTTCCTGTGGCTCAAACGCAAGAGAGGAGTTGGAAGGCATCCAGTGCCCTTTGACAGTTGTTACAACGAACGTGAGTGCACGGTGTCTCGTGAAATAAAGCCCTAGCACTGTTGAAGCCCTCCGTTAAGGCATGCTTCTTCGCTCCTAGGGCACTCCGAGGTGTTACTGACGGGGGAAATCTGGACTTTTGCTTGAGGCCGGGGTGGGGCGAGGGGACTCACAGTTCTTGTGCCGGCGAGCTCCCGAGCGCTCCTGCTGAAGCTCCCAGCAAGGAACTGAGAGCAGCAGGCCTCACACGCGTAAACTCAGACTTCTGCTGTCACGAGTAAACTCAGACTTCTTATGGGAGGCCTTCCGGCAGCAAAGAGAAGGTGGGCGCGAGCAGTGTACTTCAGGCAGCTTAGGACCCGCCACTGTCTCGTTTACCACGGAGGGGAATAAGGTTTAGCCAGGGTCGCCCAGCTTCAAACCGGAGCTCCTCTAGGGATGCTCAGCGGTTTCTGCTTACCTCAAGGAAACACAACGGGAGGAACAGGGCCCTTCCGTGGAGGCCCGTTTGGGCACAGGGACCTCTGCGTGGGAGCTACTGGGTAAGTATGGCAGTCCCTTAGGTAGGCCTCAGTGACCAAGGCTCTCTGGCTCATGCCTAGCTGTGTAAAGAAGTGTGGCAAACGCACGTACTGCTCCTCAGGCTGGGCGCACAGCCTAGCTTTCGCTTCTATGAGAGTGCTGTCCCGAGTCTCTTCCTGGAGCCAGTCATCAGCACGGTGCCTTTTGGCACTGCAGTTCTCTTTCAGTCAAGGAGGCCGTTCGACTGGCAAAGGGAGTCTGCGCAGCACTGCTTTCGCGAGGCTCTTTGACGACTGGGGCACTCAACCCAGGCAAGCCAGAGAGCAGTACGTTGCCCTTGCTCTGAATGTGAAGAGCTTCCTCCAGGGGCCTGTTTAGGCTAAGGTTCCTCTAGAAGCCGGGAGCCGCCGTTCCGCCACGGAGAGGAGTCATCCTGCGCAATTGGCGAACGAGCTCCTATCCTGTGTGCCCCCAGGAGCGTCGCAGAGTTAAGGCACTCCGTGGTGGAGTCTGGCCTCATGGAAACCACTGCACACCCAACTCCCCCGACGTGAAACGCTGGAACTTTTACCTTGAGGCCTGAGGTCACCTTTCGTTTGGCCGGAGCGGAACATGTAGTGCCGTGGGAGGAGTTTCTAGCAAGGTATTGCCAGCACGGTTTTCCGCTTTGAGAGAACACGCAGCCTCGGCCCACAACGACAATCCTGCCGTGCAGAGACGTCGGGCCGCTAGTGCTGTTCGGGCAGCTTTGAAGCCAAGCGCACGGCGCCTCCAAACGGGGAGAAAGCGTACTCTCCCATCCGCGTCCCGCTTTCAAGCTGAATGACGCAGCGTGTTTCTCGGAAGGTTCTGCCGAGCTATCTAGTACAAGGGAGAGAGTGCCTGCCTCTCCCGAGAAAGGTTTTGACGTGGGGATTGCTGGACGTGCGGAAGAGCGTTGCCCAGGCCGTGCCAAGTTTAGGCTTTGGTGATTCTGGATGTTCCCAAGGGTCCAGAATTGTCCCTGGGAAAGCTGTCCTTTTTCTCTTTCTCCGGCTGGAAGTAAACATCTGGCAACCGACTGCCGTACGCAGGCGTCCTGGGGGAGCCCCCCCCCACCCCGGTTTCCTTCGGGACGCACATTGGTGTCTCACCGAAGAGCCCACATTCCCAACTGGGGGCACGCCAGCGTGGAATGTAAGGCTGTTTAGAGCGGCGTACCTTGAGGCCGTGTGAAGGCCGTACAAACGAGAGCTTTCGAGCGAACAGGGCAGCGCTTCGCCATCGTCGTTGCACGTTCACGGAGCTTAATCAAACGAAGGCATTTACTTCCTGTGGCTCAAACGCAAGAGAGGAGTTGGAAGGCATCCAGTGCCCTTTGACAGTTGTTACAACGAACGTGAGTGCACGGTGTCTCGTGAAATAAAGCCCTAGCACTGTTGAAGCCCTCCGTTAAGGCATGCTTCTTCGCTCCTAGGGCACTCCGAGGTGTTACTGACGGGGGAAATCTGGACTTTTGCTTGAGGCCGGGGTGGGGCGAGGGGACTCACAGTTCTTGTGCCGGCGAGCTCCCGAGCGCTCCTGCTGAAGCTCCCAGCAAGGAACTGAGAGCAGCAGGCCTCACACGCGTAAACTCAGACTTCTGCTGTCACGAGTAAACTCAGACTTCTTATGGGAGGCCTTCCGGCAGCAAAGAGAAGGTGGGCGCGAGCAGTGTACTTCAGGCAGCTTAGGACCCGCCACTGTCTCGTTTACCACGGAGGGGAATAAGGTTTAGCCAGGGTCGCCCAGCTTCAAACCGGAGCTCCTCTAGGGATGCTCAGCGGTTTCTGCTTACCTCAAGGAAACACAACGGGAGGAACAGGGCCCTTCCGTGGAGGCCCGTTTGGGCACAGGGACCTCTGCGTGGGAGCTACTGGGTAAGTATGGCAGTCCCTTAGGTAGGCCTCAGTGACCAAGGCTCTCTGGCTCATGCCTAGCTGTGTAAAGAAGTGTGGCAAACGCACGTACTGCTCCTCAGGCTGGGCGCACAGCCTAGCTTTCGCTTCTATGAGAGTGCTGTCCCGAGTCTCTTCCTGGAGCCAGTCGTCAGCACGGTGCCTTTTGGCACTGCAGTTCTCTTTCAGTCAAGGAGGCCGTTCGACTGGCAAAGGGAGTCTGCGCAGCACTGCTTTCGCGAGGCTCTTTGACGACTGGGGCACTCAACCCAGGCAAGCCAGAGAGCAGTACGTTGCCCTTGCTCTGAATGTGAAGAGCTTCCTCCAGGGGCCTGTTTAGGCTAAGGTTCCTCTAGAAGCCGGGAGCCGCCGTTCCGCCACGGAGAGGAGTCATCCTGCGCAATTGGCGAACGAGCTCCTATCCTGTGTGCCCCCAGGAGCGTCGCAGAGTTAAGGCACTCCGTGGTGGAGTCTGGCCTCATGGAAACCACTGCACACCCAACTGCCCCGACGTGAAACGCTGGAACTTTTACCTTGAGGCCTGAGGTCACCTTTCGTTTGGCCGGAGCGGAACATGTAGTGCCGTGGGAGGAGTTTCTAGCAAGGTATTGCCAGCACGGTTTTCCGCTTTGAGAGAACACGCAGCCTCGGCCCACAACGACAATCCTGCCGTGCAGAGACGTCGGGCCGCTAGTGCTGTTCGGGCAGCTTTGAAGCCAAGCGCACGGCGCCTCCAAACGGGGAGAAAGCGTACTCTCCCATCCGCGTCCCGCTTTCAAGCTGAATGACGCAGCGTGTTTCTCGGAAGGTTCTGCCGAGCTATCTAGTACAAGGGAGAGAGTGCCTGCCTCTGCCGAGAAAGGTTTTGACGTGGGGATTGCTGGACGTGCGGAAGAGCGTTGCCCAGGCCGTGCCAAGTTTAGGCTTTGGTGATTCTGGATGTTCCCAAGGGTCCAGAATTGTCCCTGGGAAAGCTGTCCTTTTTCTCTTTCTCCGGCTGGAAGTAAACATCTGGCAACCGACTGCCGTACGCAGGCGTCCTGGGGGAGCCCCCCCCCGACCCCGGTTTCCTTCGGGACGCACATTGGTGTCTCACAGAAGAGCCCACATTCCCAACTGGGGGCACGCCAGCGTGGAATGTAAGGCTGTTTAGAACGGCGTACCTTGAGGCCGTGTGAAGGCCGTACAAACGAGAGCTTTCGAGCGAACAGGGCAGCGCTTCGCCATCGTCGTCGCACGTTCACGGAGCTTAATCAAACGAAGGCATTTACTTCCTGTGGCTCAAACGCAAGAGAGGAGTTGGAAGGCATCCAGTGCCCTTTGACAGTTGTTACAACGAACGTGAGTGCACGGTGTCTCGTGAAATAAAGCCCTAGCACTGTTGAAGCCCTCCGTTAAGGCATGCTTCTTCGCTCCTAGGGCACTCCGAGGTGTTACTGACGGGGGAAATCTGGACTTTTGCTTGAGGCCGGGGTGGGGCGAGGGGACTCACAGTTCTTGTGCCGGCGAGCTCCCGAGCGCTCCTGCTGAAGCTCCCAGCAAGGAACTGAGAGCAGCAGGCCTCACACGCGTAAACTCAGACTTCTGCTGTCACGAGTAAACTCAGACTTCTTATGGGAGGCCTTCCGGCAGCAAAGAGAAGGTGGGCGCGAGCAGTGTACTTCAGGCAGCTTAGGACCCGCCACTGTCTCGTTTACCACGGAGGGGAATAAGGTTTAGCCAGGGTCGCCCAGCTTCAAACCGGAGCTCCTCTAGGGATGCTCAGCGGTTTCTGCTTACCTCAAGGAAACACAACGGGAGGAACAGGGCCCTTCCGTGGAGGCCCGTTTGGGCACAGGGACCTCTGCGTGGGAGCTACTGGGTAAGTATGGCAGTCCCTTAGGTAGGCCTCAGTGACCAAGGCTCTCTGGCTCATGCCTAGCTGTGTAAAGAAGTGTGGCAAATGCACGTACTGCTCCTCAGGCTGGGCGCACAGCCTAGCTTTCGCTTCTATGAGAGTGCTGTCCCGAGTCTCTTCCTGGAGCCAGTCGTCAGCACGGTGCCTTTTGGCACTGCAGTTCTCTTTCAGTCAAGGAGGCCGCTCGACTGGCAAAGGGAGTCTGCGCAGCACTGCTTTCGCGAGGCTCTTTGACGACTGGGGCACTCAACCCAGGCAAGCCAGAGAGCAGTACGTTGCCCTTGCTCTGAATGTGAAGAGCTTCCTCCAGGGGCCTGTTTAGGCTAAGGTTCCTCTAGAAGCCGGGAGCCGCCGTTCCGCCACGGAGAGGAGTCATCCTGCGCAATTGGCGAACGAGCTCCTATCCTGTGTGCCCCCAGGAGCGTCGCAGAGTTAAGGCACTCCGTGGTGGAGTCTGGCCTCATGGAAACCACTGCACACCCAACTGCCCCGACGTGAAACGCTGGAACTTTTACCTTGAGGCCTGAGGTCACCTTTCGTTTGGCCGGAGCGGAACATGTAGTGCCGTGGGAGGAGTTTCTAGCAAGGTATTGCCAGCACGGTTTTCCGCTTTGAGAGAACACGCAGCCTCGGCCCACAACGACAATCCTGCCGTGCAGAGACGTCGGGCCGCTAGTGCTGTTCGGGCAGCTTTGAAGCCAAGCGCACGGCGCCTCCAAACGGGGAGAAAGCGTACTCTCCCATCCGCGTCCCGCTTTCAAGCTGAATGACGCAGCGTGTTTCTCGGAAGGTTCTGCCGAGCTATCTAGTACAAGGGAGAGAGTGCCTGCCTCTGCCGAGAAAGGTTTTGACGTGGGGATTGCTGGACGTGCGGAAGAGCGTTGCCCAGGCCGTGCCAAGTTTAGGCTTTGGTGATTCTGGATGTTCCCAAGGGTCCAGAATTGTCCCTGGGAAAGCTGTCCTTTTTCTCTTTCTCCGGCTGGAAGTAAACATCTGGCAACCGACTGCCGTACGCAGGCGTCCTGGGGGAGCCCCCCCCCACCCCGGTTTCCTTCGGGACGCACATTGGTGTCTCACAGAAGAGCCCACATTCCCAACTGGGGGCACGCCAGCGTGGAATGTAAGGCTGTTTAGAACGGCGTACCTTGAGGCCGTGTGAAGGCCGTACAAACGAGAGCTTTCGAGCGAACAGGGCAGCGCTTCGCCATCGTCGTCGCACGTTCACGGAGCTTAATCAAACGAAGGCATTTACTTCCTGTGGCTCAAACGCAAGAGAGGAGTTGGAAGGCATCCAGTGCCCTTTGACAGTTGTTACAACGAACGTGAGTGCACGGTGTCTCGTGAAATAAAGCCCTAGCACTGTTGAAGCCCTCCGTTAAGGCATGCTTCTTCGCTCCTAGGGCACTCCGAGGTGTTACTGACGGGGGAAATCTGGACTTTTGCTTGAGGCCGGGGTGGGGCGAGGGGACTCACAGTTCTTGTGCCGGCGAGCTCCCGAGCGCTCCTGCTGAAGCTCCCAGCAAGGAACTGAGAGCAGCAGGCCTCACACGCGTAAACTCAGACTTCTGCTGTCACGAGTAAACTCAGACTTCTTATGGGAGGCCTTCCGGCAGCAAAGAGAAGGTGGGCGCGAGCAGTGTACTTCAGGCAGCTTAGGACCCGCCACTGTCTCGTTTACCACGGAGGGGAATAAGGTTTAGCCAGGGTCGCCCAGCTTCAAACCGGAGCTCCTCTAGGGATGCTCAGCGGTTTCGGCTTACCTCAAGGAAACACAACGGGAGGAACAGGGCCCTTCCGTGGAGGCCCGTTTGGGCACAGGGACCTCTGCGTGGGAGCTACTGGGTAAGTATGGCAGTCCCTTAGGTAGGCCTCAGTGACCAAGGCTCTCTGGCTCATGCCTAGCTGTGTAAAGAAGTGTGGCAAACGCACGTACTGCTCCTCAGGCTGGGCGCACAGCCTAGCTTTCGCTTCTATGAGAGTGCTGTCCCGAGTCTCTTCCTGGAGCCAGTCGTCAGCACGGTGCCTTTTGGCACTGCAGTTCTCTTTCAGTCAAGGAGGCCGCTCGACTGGCAAAGGGAGTCTGCGCAGCACTGCTTTCGCGAGGCTCTTTGACGACTGGGGCACTCAACCCAGGCAAGCCAGAGAGCAGTACGTTGCCCTTGCTCTGAATGTGAAGAGCTTCCTCCAGGGGCCTGTTTAGGCTAAGGTTCCTCTAGAAGCCGGGAGCCGCCGTTCCGCCACGGAGAGGAGTCATCCTGCGCAATTGGCGAACGAGCTCCTATCCTGTGTGCCCCCAGGAGCGTCGCAGAGTTAAGGCACTCCGTGGTGGAGTCTGGCCTCATGGAAACCACTGCACACCCAACTCCCCCGACGTGAAACGCTGGAACTTACCTTGAGGCCTGAGGTCACCTTTCGTTTGGCCGGAGCGGAACATGTAGTGCCGTGGGAGGAGTTTCTAGCAAGGTATTGCCAGCACGGTTTTCCGCTTTGAGAGAACACGCAGCCTCGGCCCACAACGACAATCCTGCCGTGCAGAGACGTCGGGCCGCTAGTGCTGTTCGGGCAGCTTTGAAGCCAAGCGCACGGCGCCTCCAAACGGGGAGAAAGCGTACTCTCCCATCCGCGTCCCGCTTTCAAGCTGAATGACGCAGCGTGTTTCTCGGAAGGTTCTGCCGAGCTATCTAGTACAAGGGAGAGAGTGCCTGCCTCTGCCGAGAAAGGTTTTGACGTGGGGATTGCTGGACGTGCGGAAGAGCGTTGCCCAGGCCGTGCCAAGTTTAGGCTTTGGTGATTCTGGATGTTCCCAAGGGTCCAGAATTGTCCCTGGGAAAGCTGTCCTTTTTCTCTTTCTCCGGCTGGAAGTAAACATCTGGCAACCGACTGCCGTACGCAGGCGTCCTGGGGGAGCCCCCCCCCCACCCCGGTTTCCTTCGGGACGCACATTGGTGTCTCACAGAAGAGCCCACATTCCCAACTGGGGGCACGCCAGCGTGGAATGTAAGGCTGTTTAGAACGGCGTACCTTGAGGCCGTGTGAAGGCCGTACAAACGAGAGCTTTCGAGCGAACAGGGCAGCGCTTCGCCATCGTCGTCGCACGTTCACGGAGCTTAATCAAACGAAGGCATTTACTTCCTGTGGCTCAAACGCAAGAGAGGAGTTGGAAGGCATCCAGTGCCCTTTGACAGTTGTTACAACGAACGTGAGTGCACGGTGTCTCGTGAAATAAAGCCCTAGCACTGTTGAAGCCCTCCGTTAAGGCATGCTTCTTCGCTCCTAGGGCACTCCGAGGTGTTACTGACGGGGGAAATCTGGACTTTTGCTTGAGGCCGGGGTGGGGCGAGGGGACTCACAGTTCTTGTGCCGGCGAGCTCCCGAGCGCTCCTGCTGAAGCTCCCAGCAAGGAACTGAGAGCAGCAGGCCTCACACGCGTAAACTCAGACTTCTGCTGTCACGAGTAAACTCAGACTTCTTATGGGAGGCCTTCCGGCAGCAAAGAGAAGGTGGGCGCGAGCAGTGTACTTCAGGCAGCTTAGGACCCGCCACTGTCTCGTTTACCACGGAGGGGAATAAGGTTTAGCCAGGGTCGCCCAGCTTCAAACCGGAGCTCCTCTAGGGATGCTCAGCGGTTTCTGCTTACCTCAAGGAAACACAACGGGAGGAACCATGCCCTTCCGTGAAGGCCCGTTTGGGCACAGGGACCTCTGCGTGGGAGCTACTGGGTAAGTATGGCAGTCCCTTAGGTAGGCCTCAGTGACCAAGGCTCTCTGGCTCATGCCTAGCTGTGTAAAGAAGTGTGGCAAACGCACGTACTGCTCCTCAGGCTGGGCGCACAGCCTAGCTTTCGCTTCTATGAGAGTGCTGTCCCGAGTCTCTTCCTGGAGCCAGTCGTCAGCACGGTGCCTTTTGGCACTGCAGTTCTCTTTCAGTCAAGGAGGCCGTTCGACAGGCAAAGGGAGTCTGCGCAGCACTGCTTTCGCGAGGCTCTTTGACGACTGGGGCACTCAACCCAGGCAAGCCAGAGAGCAGTACGTTGCCCTTGCTCTGAATGTGAAGAGCTTCCTCCAGGGGCCTGTTTAGGCTAAGGTTCCTCTAGAAGCCGGGAGCCGCCGTTCCGCCACGGAGAGGAGTCATCCTGCGCAATTGGCGAACGAGCTCCTATCCTGTGTGCCCCCAGGAGCGTCGCAGAGTTAAGGCACTCCGTGGTGGAGTCTGGCCTCATGGAAACCACTGCACACCCAACTGCCCCGACGTGAAACGCTGGAACTTTTACCTTGAGGCCTGAGGTCACCTTTCGTTTGGCCGGAGCGGAACATGTAGTGCCGTGGGAGGAGTTTCTAGCAAGGTATTGCCAGCACGGTTTTCCGCTTTGAGAGAACACGCAGCCTCGGCCCACAACGACAATCCTGCCGTGCAGAGACGTCGGGCCGCTAGTGCTGTTCGGGCAGCTTTGAAGCCAAGCGCACGGCGCCTCCAAACGGGGAGAAAGCGTACTCTCCCATCCGCGTCCCGCTTTCAAGCTGAATGACGCAGCGTGTTTCTCGGAAGGTTCTGCCGAGCTATCTAGTACAAGGGAGAGAGTGCCTGCCTCTGCCGAGAAAGGTTTTGACGTGGGGATTGCTGGACGTGCGGAAGAGCGTTGCCCAGGCCGTGCCAAGTTTAGGCTTTGGTGATTCTGGATGTTCCCAAGGGTCCAGAATTGTCCCTGGGAAAGCTGTCCTTTTTCTCTTTCTCCGGCTGGAAGTAAACATCTGGCAACCGACTGCCGTACGCAGGCGTCCTGGGGGAGCCCCCCCCCACCCCGGTTTCCTTCGGGACGCACATTGGTGTCTCACAGAAGAGCCCACATTCCCAACTGGGGGCACGCCAGCGTGGAATGTAAGGCTGTTTAGAACGGCGTACCTTGAGGCCGTGTGAAGGCCGTACAAACGAGAGCTTTCGAGCGAACAGGGCAGCGCTTCGCCATCGTCGTCGCACGTTCACGGAGCTTAATCAAACGAAGGCATTTACTTCCTGTGGCTCAAACGCAAGAGAGGAGTTGGAAGGCATCCAGTGCCCTTTGACAGTTGTTACAACGAACGTGAGTGCACGGTGTCTCGTGAAATAAAGCCCTAGCACTGTTGAAGCCCTCCGTTAAGGCATGCTTCTTCGCTCCTAGGGCACTCCGAGGTGTTACTGACGGGGGAAATCTGGACTTTTGCTTGAGGCCGGGGTGGGGCGAGGGGACTCACAGTTCTTGTGCCGGCGAGCTCCCGAGCGCTCCTGCTGAAGCTCCCAGCAAGGAACTGAGAGCAGCAGGCCTCACACGCGTAAACTCAGACTTCTGCTGTCACGAGTAAACTCAGACTTCTTATGGGAGGCCTTCCGGCAGCAAAGAGAAGGTGGGCGCGAGCAGTGTACTTCAGGCAGCTTAGGACCCGCCACTGTCTCGTTTACCACGGAGGGGAATAAGGTTTAGCCAGGGTCGCCCAGCTTCAAACTGGAGCTCCTCTAGGGATGCTCAGCGGTTTCTGCTTACCTCAAGGAAACACAACGGGAGGAACAGGGCCCTTCCGTGGAGGCCCGTTTGGGCACAGGGACCTCTGCGTGGGAGCTACTGGGTAAGTATGGCAGTCCCTTAGGTAGGCCTCAGTGACCAAGGCTCTCTGGCTCATGCCTAGCTGTGTAAAGAAGTGTGGCAAACGCACGTACTGCTCCTCAGGCTGGGCGCACAGCCTAGCTTTCGCTTCTATGAGAGTGCTGTCCTGAGTCTCTTCCTGGAGCCAGTCGTCAGCACGGTGCCTTTTGGCACTGCAGTTCTCTTTCAGTCAAGGAGGCCGTTCGACTGGCAAAGGGAGTCTGCGCAGCACTGCTTTCGCGAGGCTCTTTGACGACTGGGGCACTCAACCCAGGCAAGCCAGAGAGCAGTACGTTGCCCTTGCTCTGAATGTGAAGAGCTTCCTCCAGGGGCCTGTTTAGGCTAAGGTTCCTCTAGAAGCCGGGAGCCGCCGTTCCGCCACGGAGAGGAGTCATCCTGCGCAATTGGCGAACGAGCTCCTATCCTGTGTGCCCCCAGGAGCGTCGCAGAGTTAAGGCACTCCGTGGTGGAGTCTGGCCTCATGGAAACCACTGCACACCCAACTCCCCCGACGTGAAACGCTGGAACTTTTACCTTGAGGCCTGAGGTCACCTTTCGTTTGGCCGGAGCGGAACATGTAGTGCCGTGGGAGGAGTTTCTAGCAAGGTATTGCCAGCACGGTTTTCCGCTTTGAGAGAACACGCAGCCTCGGCCCACAACGACAATCCTGCCGTGCAGAGACGTCGGGCCGCTAGTGCTGTTCGGGCAGCTTTGAAGCCAAGCGCACGGCGCCTCCAAACGGGGAGAAAGCGTACTCTCCCATCCGCGTCCCGCTTTCAAGCTGAATGACGCAGCGTGTTTCTCGGAAGGTTCTGCCGAGCTATCTAGTACAAGGGAGAGAGTGCCTGCCTCTGCCGAGAAAGGTTTTGACGTGGGGATTGCTGGACGGAAGAGCGTTGCCCAGGCCGTGCCAAGTTTAGGCTTTGGTGATTCTGGATGTTCCCAAGGGTCCAGAATTGTCCCTGGGAAAGCTGTCCTTTTTCTCTTTCTCCGGCTGGAAGTAAACATCTGGCAACCGACTGCCGTACGCAGGCGTCCTGGGGGAGCCCCCCCCCACCCCGGTTTCCTTCGGGACGCACATTGGTGTCTCACAGAAGAGCCCACATTCCCAACTGGGGGCACGCCAGCGTGGAATGTAAGGCTGTTTAGAACGGCGTACCTTGAGGCCGTGTGAAGGCCGTACAAACGAGAGCTTTCGAGCGAACAGGGCAGCGCTTCGCCATCGTCGTCGCACGTTCACGGAGCTTAATCAAACGAAGGCATTTACTTCCTGTGGCTCAAACGCAAGAGAGGAGTTGGAAGGCATCCAGTGCCCTTTGACAGTTGTTACAACGAACGTGAGTGCACGGTGTCTCGTGAAATAAAGCCCTAGCACTGTTGAAGCCCTCCGTTAAGGCATGCTTCTTCGCTCCTAGGGCACTCCGAGGTGTTACTGACGGGGGAAATCTGGACTTTTGCTTGAGGCCGGGGTGGGGCGAGGGGACTCACAGTTCTTGTGCCGGCGAGCTCCCGAGCGCTCCTGCTGAAGCTCCCAGCAAGGAACTGAGAGCAGCAGGCCTCACACGCGTAAACTCAGACTTCTGCTGTCACGAGTAAACTCAGACTTCTTATGGGAGGCCTTCCGGCAGCAAAGAGAAGGTGGGCGCGAGCAGTGTACTTCAGGCAGCTTAGGACCCGCCACTGTCTCGTTTACCACGGAGGGGAATAAGGTTTAGCCAGGGTCGCCCAGCTTCAAACCGGAGCTCCTCTAGGGATCCTCAGCGGTTTCTGCTTACCTCAAGGAAACACAACGGGAGGAACAGGGCCCTTCCGTGGAGGCCCGTTTGGGCACAGGGACCTCTGCGTGGGAGCTACTGGGTAAGTATGGCAGTCCCTTAGGTAGGCCTCAGTGACCAAGGCTCTCTGGCTCATGCCTAGCTGTGTAAAGAAGTGTGGCAAACGCACGTACTGCTCCTCAGGCTGGGCGCACAGCCTAGCTTTCGCTTCTATGAGAGTGCTGTCCCGAGTCTCTTCCTGGAGCCAGTCGTCAGCACGGTGCCTTTTGGCACTGCAGTTCTCTTTCAGTCAAGGAGGCCGTTCGACTGGCAAAGGGAGTCTGCGCAGCACTGCTTTCGCGAGGCTCTTTGACGACTGGGGCACTCAACCCAGGCAAGCCAGAGAGCAGTACGTTGCCCTTGCTCTGAATGTGAAGAGCTTCCTCCAGGGGCCTGTTTAGGCTAAGGTTCCTCTAGAAGCCGGGAGCCGCCGTTCCGCCACGGAGAGGAGTCATCCTGCGCAATTGGCGAACGAGCTCCTATCCTGTGTGCCCCCAGGAGCGTCGCAGAGTTAAGGCACTCCGTGGTGGAGTCTGGCCTCACGGAAACCACTGCACACCCAACTCCCCCGACGTGAAACGCTGGAACTTTTACCTTGAGGCCTGAGGTCACCTTTCGTTTGGCCGGAGCGGAACATGTAGTGCCGTGGGAGGAGTTTCTAGCAAGGTATTACCAGCACGGTTTTCCGCTTTGAGAGAACACGCAGCCTCGGCCCACAACGACAATCCTGCCGTGCAGAGACGTCGGGCCGCTAGTGCTGTTCGGGCAGCTTTGAAGCCAAGCGCACGGCGCCTCCAAACGGGGAGAAAGCGTACTCTCCCATCCGCGTCCCGCTTTCAAGCTGAATGACGCAGCGTGTTTCTCGGAAGGTTCTGCCGAGCTATCTAGTACAAGGGAGAGAGTGCCTGCCTCTGCCGAGAAAGGTTTTGACGTGGGGATTGCTGGACGTGCGGAAGAGCGTTGCCCAGGCCGTGCCAAGTTTAGGCTTTGGTGATTCTGGATGTTCCCAAGGGTCCAGAATTGTCCCTGGGAAAGCTGTCCTTTTTCTCTTTCTCCGGCTGGAAGTAAACATCTGGCAACCGACTGCCGTACGCAGGCGTCCTGGGGGAGCCCCCCCCCCACCCCGGTTTCCTTCGGGACGCACATTGGTGTCTCACAGAAGAGCCCACATTCCCAACTGGGGGCACGCCAGCGTGGAATGTAAGGCTGTTTAGAACGGCGTACCTTGAGGCCGTGTGAAGGCCGTACAAACGAGAGCTTTCGAGCGAACAGGGCAGCGCTTCGCCATCGTCGTCGCACGTTCACGGAGCTTAATCAAACGAAGGCATTTACTTCCTGTGGCTCAAACGCAAGAGAGGAGTTGGAAGGCATCCAGTGCCCTTTGACAGTTGTTACAACGAACGTGAGTGCACGGTGTCTCGTGAAATAAAGCCCTAGCACTGTTGAAGCCCTCCGTTAAGGCATGCTTCTTCGCTCCTAGGGCACTCCGAGGTGTTACTGACGGGGGAAATCTGGACTTTTGCTTGAGGCCGGGGTGGGGCGAGGGGACTCACAGTTCTTGTGCCGGCGAGCTCCCGAGCGCTCCTGCTGAAGCTCCCAGCAAGGAACTGAGAGCAGCAGGCCTCACACGCGTAAACTCAGACTTCTGCTGTCACGAGTAAACTCAGACTTCTTATGGGAGGCCTTCCGGCAGCAAAGAGAAGGTGGGCGCGAGCAGTGTACTTCAGGCAACTTAGGACCCGCCACTGTCTCGTTTACCACGGAGGGGAATAAGGTTTAGCCAGGGTCGCCCAGCTTCAAACCGGAGCTCCTCTAGGGATGCTCAGCGGTTTCTGCTTACCTCAAGGAAACACAACGGGAGGAACAGGGCCCTTCCGTGGAGGCCCGTTTGGGCACAGGGACCTCTGCGTGGGAGCTACTGGGTAAGTATGGCAGTCCCTTAGGTAGGCCTCAGTGACCAAGGCTCTCTGGCTCATGCCTAGCTGTGTAAAGAAGTGTGGCAAACGCACGTACCGCTCCTCAGGCTGGGCGCACAGCCTAGCTTTCGCTTCTATGAGAGTGCTGTCCCGAGTCTCTTCCTGGAGCCAGTCGTCAGCACGGTGCCTTTTGGCACTGCAGTTCTCTTTCAGTCAAGGAGGCCGTTCGACTGGCAAAGGGAGTCTGCGCAGCACTGCTTTCGCGAGGCTCTTTGACGACTGGGGCACTCAACCCAGGCAAGCCAGAGAGCAGTACGTTGCCCTTGCTCTGAATGTGAAGAGCTTCCTCCAGGGGCCTGTTTAGGCTAAGGTTCCTCTAGAAGCCGGGAGCCGCCGTTCCGCCACGGAGAGGAGTCATCCTGCGCAATTGGCGAACGAGCTCCTATCCTGTGTGCCCCCAGGAGCGTCGCAGAGTTAAGGCACTCCGTGGTGGAGTCTGGCCTCATGGAAACCACTGCACACCCAACTCCCCCGACGTGAAACGCTGGAACTTTTACCTTGAGGCCTGAGGTCACCTTTCGTTTGGCCGGAGCGGAACATGTAGTGCCGTGGGAGGAGTTTCTAGCAAGGTATTGCCAGCACGGTTTTCCGCTTTGAGAGAACACGCAGCCTCGGCCCACAACGACAATCCTGCCGTGCAGAGACGTCGGGCCGCTAGTGCTGTTCGGGCAGCTTTGAAGCCAAGCGCACGGCGCCTCCAAACGGGGAGAAAGCGTACTCTCCCATCCGCGTCCCGCTTTCAAGCTGAATGACGCAGCGTGTTTCTCGGAAGGTTCTGCCGAGCTATCTAGTACAAGGGAGAGAGTGCCTGCCTCTGCCGAGAAAGGTTTTGACGTGGGGATTGCTGGACGTGCGGAAGAGCGTTGCCCAGGCCGTGCCAAGTTTAGGCTTTGGTGATTCTGGATGTTCCCAAGGGTCCAGAATTGTCCCTGGGAAAGCTGTCCTTTTTCTCTTTCTCCGGCTGGAAGTAAACATCTGGCAACCGACTGCCGTACGCAGGCGTCCTGGGGGAGCCCCCCCCCACCCCGGTTTCCTTCGGGACGCACATTGGTGTCTCACAGAAGAGCCCACATTCCCAACTGGGGGCACGCCAGCGTGGAATGTAAGGCTGTTTAGAACGGCGTACCTTGAGGCCGTGTGAAGGCCGTACAAACGAGAGCTTTCGAGCGAACAGGGCAGCGCTTCGCCATCGTCGTCGCACGTTCACGGAGCTTAATCAAACGAAGGCATTTACTTCCTGTGGCTCAAACGCAAGAGAGGAGTTGGAAGGCATCCAGTGCCCTTTGACAGTTGTTACAACGAACGTGAGTGCACGGTGTCTCGTGAAATAAAGCCCTAGCACTGTTGAAGCCCTCCGTTAAGGCATGCTTCTTCGCTCCTAGGGCACTCCGAGGTGTTACTGACGGGGGAAATCTGGACTTTTGCTTGAGGCCGGGGTGGGGCGAGGGGACTCACAGTTCTTGTGCCGGCGAGCTCCCGAGCGCTCCTGCTGAAGCTCCCAGCAAGGAACTGAGAGCAGCAGGCCTCACACGCGTAAACTCAGACTTCTGCTGTCACGAGTAAACTCAGACTTCTTATGGGAGGCCTTCCGGCAGCAAAGAGAAGGTGGGCGCGAGCAGTGTACTTCAGGCAGCTTAGGACCCGCCACTGTCTCGTTTACCACGGAGGGGAATAAGGTTTAGCCAGGGTCGCCCAGCTTCAAACCGGAGCTCCTCTAGGGATGCTCAGCGGTTTCTGCTTACCTCAAGGAAACACAACGGGAGGAACAGGGCCCTTCCGTGGAGGCCCGTTTGGGCACAGGGACCTCTGCGTGGGAGCTACTGGGTAAGTATGGCAGTCCCTTAGGTAGGCCTCAGTGACCAAGGCTCTCTGGCTCATGCCTAGCTGTGTAAAGAAGTGTGGCAAACGCACGTACTGCTCCTCAGGCTGGGCGCACAGCCTAGCTTTCGCTTCTATGAGAGTGCTGTCCCGAGTCTCTTCCTGGAGCCAGTCGTCAGCACGGTGCCTTTTGGCACTGCAGTTCTCTTTCAGTCAAGGAGGCCGTTCGACAGGCAAAGGGAGTCTGCGCAGCACTGCTTTCGCGAGGCTCTTTGACGACTGGGGCACTCAACCCAGGCAAGCCAGAGAGCAGTACGTTGCCCTTGCTCTGAATGTGAAGAGCTTCCTCCAGGGGCCTGTTTAGGCTAAGGTTCCTCTAGAAGCCGGGAGCCGCCGTTCCGCCACGGAGAGGAGTCATCCTGCGCAATTGGCGAACGAGCTCCTATCCTGTGTGCCCCCAGGAGCGTCGCAGAGTTAAGGCACTCCGTGGTGGAGTCTGGCCTCATGGAAACCACTGCACACCCAACTCCCCCGACGTGAAACGCTGGAACTTTTACCTTGAGGCCTGAGGTCACCTTTCGTTTGGCCGGAGCGGAACATGTAGTGCCGTGGGAGGAGTTTCTAGCAAGGTATTGCCAGCACGGTTTTCCGCTTTGAGAGAACACGCAGCCTCGGCCCACAACGACAATCCTGCCGTGCAGAGACGTCGGGCCGCTAGTGCTGTTCGGGCAGCTTTGAAGCCAAGCGCACGGCGCCTCCAAACGGGGAGAAAGCGTACTCTCCCATCCGCGTCCCGCTTTCAAGCTGAATGACGCAGCGTGTTTCTCGGAAGGTTCTGCCGAGCTATCTAGTACAAGGGAGAGAGTGCCTGCCTCTGCCGAGAAAGGTTTTGACGTGGGGATTGCTGGACGTGCGGAAGAGCGTTGCCCAGGCCGTGCCAAGTTTAGGCTTTGGTGATTCTGGATGTTCCCAAGGGTCCAGAATTGTCCCTGGGAAAGCTGTCCTTTTTCTCTTTCTCCGGCTGGAAGTAAACATCTGGCAACCGACTGCCGTACGCAGGCGTCCTGGGGGAGCCCCCCCCCACCCCGGTTTCCTTCGGGACGCACATTGGTGTCTCACAGAAGAGCCCACATTCCCAACTGGGGGCACGCCAACGTGGAATGTAAGGCTGTTTAGAACGGCGTACCTTGAGGCCGTGTGAAGGCCGTACAAACGAGAGCTTTCGAGCGAACAGGGCAGCGCTTCGCCATCGTCGTCGCACGTTCACGGAGCTTAATCAAACGAAGGCATTTACTTCCTGTGGCTCAAACGCAAGAGAGGAGTTGGAAGGCATCCAGTGCCCTTTGACAGTTGTTACAACGAACGTGAGTGCACGGTGTCTCGTGAAATAAAGCCCTAGCACTGTTGAAGCCCTCCGTTAAGGCATGCTTCTTCGCTCCTAGGGCACTCCGAGGTGTTACTGACGGGGGAAATCTGGACTTTTGCTTGAGGCCGGGGTGGGGCGAGGGGACTCACAGTTCTTGTGCCGGCGAGCTCCCGAGCGCTCCTGCTGAAGCTCCCAGCAAGGAACTGAGAGCAGCAGGCCTCACACGCGTAAACTCAGACTTCTGCTGTCACGAGTAAACTCAGACTTCTTATGGGAGGCCTTCCGGCAGCAAAGAGAAGGTGGGCGCGAGCAGTGTACTTCAGGCAGCTTAGGACCCGCCACTGTCTCGTTTACCACGGAGGGGAATAAGGTTTAGCCAGGGTCGCCCAGCTTCAAACCGGAGCTCCTCTAGGGATGCTCAGCGGTTTCTGCTTACCTCAAGGAAACACAACGGGAGGAACAGGGCCCTTCCGTGGAGGCCCGTTTGGGCACAGGGACCTCTGCGTGGGAGCTACTGGGTAAGTATGGCAGTCCCTTAGGTAGGCCTCAGTGACCAAGGCTCTCTGGCTCATGCCTAGCTGTGTAAAGAAGTGCGGCAAACGCACGTACTGCTCCTCAGGCTGGGCGCACAGCCTAGCTTTCGCTTCTATGAGAGTGCTGTCCCGAGTCTCTTCCTGGAGCCAGTCGTCAGCACGGTGCCTTTTGGCACTGCAGTTCTCTTTCAGTCAAGGAGGCCGTTCGACTGGCAAAGGGAGTCTGCGCAGCACTGCTTTCGCGAGGCTCTTTGACGACTGGGGCACTCAACCCAGGCAAGCCAGAGAGCAGTACGTTGCCCTTGCTCTGAATGTGAAGAGCTTCCTCCAGGGGCCTGTTTAGGCTAAGGTTCCTCTAGAAGCCGGGAGCCGCCGTTCCGCCACGGAGAGGAGTCATCCTGCGCAATTGGCGAACGAGCTCCTATCCTGTGTGCCCCCAGGAGCGTCGCAGAGTTAAGGCACTCCGTGGTGGAGTCTGGCCTCACGGAAACCACTGCACACCCAACTCCCCCGACGTGAAACGCTGGAACTTTTACCTTGAGGCCTGAGGTGACCTTTCGTTTGGCCGGAGCGGAACATGTAGTGCCGTGGGAGGAGTTTCTAGCAAGGTATTGCCAGCACGGTTTTCCGCTTTGAGAGAACACGCAGCCTCGGCCCACAACGACAATCCTGCCGTGCAGAGACGTCGGGCCGCTAGTGCTGTTCGGGCAGCTTTGAAGCCAAGCGCACGGCGCCTCCAAACGGGGAGAAAGCGTACTCTCCCATCCGCGTCCCGCTTTCAAGCTGAATGACGCAGCGTGTTTCTCGGAAGGTTCTGCCGAGCTATCTAGTACAAGGGAGAGAGTGCCTGCCTCTGCCGAGAAAGGTTTTGACGTGGGGATTGCTGGACGTGCGGAAGAGCGTTGCCCAGGCCGTGCCAAGTTTAGGCTTTGGTGATTCTGGATGTTCCCAAGGGTCCAGAATTGTCCCTGGGAAAGCTGTCCTTTTTCTCTTTCTCCGGCTGGAAGTAAACATCTGGCAACCGACTGCCGTACGCAGGCGTCCTGGGGGAGCCCCCCCCACCCCGGTTTCCTTCGGGACGCACATTGGTGTCTCACAGAAGAGCCCACATTCCCAACTGGGGGCACGCCAGCGTGGAATGTAAGGCTGTTTAGAGCGGCGTACCTTGAGGCCGTGTGAAGGCCGTACAAACGAGAGCTTTCGAGCGAACAGGGCAGCGCTTCGCCATCGTCGTCGCACGTTCACGGAGCTTAATCAAACGAAGGCATTTACTTCCTGTGGCTCAAACGCAAGAGAGGAGTTGGAAGGCATCCAGTGCCCTTTGACAGTTGTTACAACGAACGTGAGTGCACGGTGTCTCGTGAAATAAAGCCCTAGCACTGTTGAAGCCCTCCGTTAAGGCATGCTTCTTCGCTCCTAGGGCACTCCGAGGTGTTACTGACGGGGGAAATCTGGACTTTTGCTTGAGGCCGGGGTGGGGCGAGGGGACTCACAGTTCTTGTGCCGGCGAGCTCCCGAGCGCTCCTGCTGAAGCTCCCAGCAAGGAACTGAGAGCAGCAGGCCTCACACGCGTAAACTCAGACTTCTGCTGTCACGAGTAAACTCAGACTTCTTATGGGAGGCCTTCCGGCAGCAAAGAGAAGGTGGGCGCGAGCAGTGTACTTCAGGCAGCTTAGGACCCGCCACTGTCTCGTTTACCACGGAGGGGAATAAGGTTTAGCCAGGGTCGCCCAGCTTCAAACCGGAGCTCCTCTAGGGATGCTCAGCGGTTTCTGCTTACCTCAAGGAAACACAACGGGAGGAACAGGGCCCTTCCGTGGAGGCCCGTTTGGGCACAGGGACCTCTGCGTGGGAGCTACTGGGTAAGTATGGCAGTCCCTTAGGTAGGCCTCAGTGACCAAGGCTCTCTGGCTCATGCCTAGCTGTGTAAAGAAGTGTGGCAAACGCACGTACTGCTCCTCAGGCTGGGCGCACAGCCTAGCTTTCGCTTCTATGAGAGTGCTGTCCCGAGTCTCTTCCTGGAGCCAGTCGTCAGCACGGTGCCTTTTGGCACTGCAGTTCTCTTTCAGTCAAGGAGGCCGTTCGACTGGCAAAGGGAGTCTGCGCAGCACTGCTTTCGCGAGGCTCTTTGACGACTGGGGCACTCAACCCAGGCAAGCCAGAGAGCAGTACGTTGCCCTTGCTCTGAATGTGAAGAGCTTCCTCCAGGGGCCTGTTTAGGCTAAGGTTCCTCTAGAAGCCGGGAGCCGCCGTTCCGCCACGGAGAGGAGTCATCCTGCGCAATTGGCGAACGAGCTCCTATCCTGTGTGCCCCCAGGAGCGTCGCAGAGTTAAGGCACTCCGTGGTGGAGTCTGGCCTCACGGAAACCACTGCACACCCAACTCCCCCGACGTGAAACGCTGGAACTTTTACCTTGAGGCCTGAGGTGACCTTTCGTTTGGCCGGAGCGGAACATGTAGTGCCGTGGGAGGAGTTTCTAGCAAGGTATTGCCAGCACGGTTTTCCGCTTTGAGAGAACACGCAGCCTCGGCCCACAACGACAATCCTGCCGTGCAGAGACGTCGGGCCGCTAGTGCTGTTCGGGCAGCTTTGAAGCCAAGCGCACGGCGCCTCCAAACGGGGAGAAAGCGTACTCTCCCTTCCGCGTCCCGCTTTCAAGCTGAATGACGCAGCGTGTTTCTCGGAAGGTTCTGCCGAGCTATCTAGTACAAGGGAGAGAGTGCCTGCCTCTGCCGAGAAAGGTTTTGACGTGGGGATTGCTGGACGTGCGGAAGAGCGTTGCCCAGGCCGTGCCAAGTTTAGGCTTTGGTGATTCTGGATGTTCCCAAGGGTCCAGAATTGTCCCTGGGAAAGCTGTCCTTTTTCTCTTTCTCCGGCTGGAAGTAAACATCTGGCAACCGACTGCCGTACGCAGGCGTCCTGGGGGAGCCCCCCCCACCCCGGTTTCCTTCGGGACGCACATTGGTGTCTCACAGAAGAGCCCACATTCCCAACTGGGGGCACGCCAACGTGGAATGTAAGGCTGTTTAGAACGGCGTACCTTGAGGCCGTGTGAAGGCCGTACAAACGAGAGCTTTCGAGCGAACAGGGCAGCGCTTCGCCATCGTCGTCGCACGTTCACGGAGCTTAATCAAACGAAGGCATTTACTTCCTGTGGCTCAAACGCAAGAGAGGAGTTGGAAGGCATCCAGTGCCCTTTGACAGTTGTTACAACGAACGTGAGTGCACGGTGTCTCGTGAAATAAAGCCCTAGCACTGTTGAAGCCCTCCGTTAAGGCATGCTTCTTCGCTCCTAGGGCACTCCGAGGTGTTACTGACGGGGGAAATCTGGACTTTTGCTTGAGGCCGGGGTGGGGCGAGGGGACTCACAGTTCTTGTGCCGGCGAGCTCCCGAGCGCTCCTGCTGAAGCTCCCAGCAAGGAACTGAGAGCAGCAGGCCTCACACGCGTAAACTCAGACTTCTGCTGTCACGAGTAAACTCAGACTTCTTATGGGAGGCCTTCCGGCAGCAAAGAGAAGGTGGGCGCGAGCAGTGTACTTCAGGCAGCTTAGGACCCGCCACTGTCTCGTTTACCACGGAGGGGAATAAGGTTTAGCCAGGGTCGCCCAGCTTCAAACCGGAGCTCCTCTAGGGATGCTCAGCGGTTTCTGCTTACCTCAAGGAAACACAACGGGAGGAACAGGGCCCTTCCGTGGAGGCCCGTTTGGGCACAGGGACCTCTGCGTGGGAGCTACTGGGTAAGTATGGCAGTCCCTTAGGTAGGCCTCAGTGACCAAGGCTCTCTGGCTCATGCCTAGCTGTGTAAAGAAGTGTGGCAAACGCACGTACTGCTCCTCAGGCTGGGCGCACAGCCTAGCTTTCGCTTCTATGAGAGTGCTGTCCCGAGTCTCTTCCTGGAGCCAGTCGTCAGCACGGTGCCTTTTGGCACTGCAGTTCTCTTTCAGTCAAGGAGGCCGTTCGACAGGCAAAGGGAGTCTGCGCAGCACTGCTTTCGCGAGGCTCTTTGACGACTGGGGCACTCAACCCAGGCAAGCCAGAGAGCAGTACGTTGCCCTTGCTCTGAATGTGAAGAGCTTCCTCCAGGGGCCTGTTTAGGCTAAGGTTCCTCTAGAAGCCGGGAGCCGCCGTTCCGCCACGGAGAGGAGTCATCCTGCGCAATTGGCGAACGAGCTCCTATCCTGTGTGCCCCCAGGAGCGTCGCAGAGTTAAGGCACTCCGTGGTGGAGTCTGGCCTCATGGAAACCACTGCACACCCAACTCCCCCGACGTGAAACGCTGGAACTTTTACCTTGAGGCCTGAGGTCACCTTTCGTTTGGCCGGAGCGGAACATGTAGTGCCGTGGGAGGAGTTTCTAGCAAGGTATTGCCAGCACGGTTTTCCGCTTTGAGAGAACACGCAGCCTCGGCCCACAACGACAATCCTGCCGTGCAGAGACGTCGGGCCGCTAGTGCTGTTCGGGCAGCTTTGAAGCCAAGCGCACGGCGCCTCCAAACGGGGAGAAAGCGTACTCTCCCATCCGCGTCCCGCTTTCAAGCTGAATGACGCAG
Organism: Delphinus delphis; assembly: GCF_949987515.2. Lineage (NCBI taxonomy): Eukaryota > Metazoa > Chordata > Mammalia > Artiodactyla > Delphinidae > Delphinus > Delphinus delphis. The sequence goes on along the minus strand of NW_027192912.1, from coordinate 124,010 downwards.
CGTGTTTCTCGGAAGGTTCTGCCGAGCTATCTAGTACAAGGGAGAGAGTGCCTGCCTCTGCCGAGAAAGGTTTTGACGTGGGGATTGCTGGACGTGCGGAAGAGCGTTGCCCAGGCCGTGCCAAGTTTAGGCTTTGGTGATTCTGGATGTTCCCAAGGGTCCAGAATTGTCCCTGGGAAAGCTGTCCTTTTTCTCTTTCTCCGGCTGGAAGTAAACATCTGGCAACCGACTGCCGTACGCAGGCGTCCTGGGGGAGCCCCCCCCCACCCCGGTTTCCTTCGGGACGCACATTGGTGTCTCACAGAAGAGCCCACATTCCCAACTGGGGGCACGCCAGCGTGGAATGTAAGGCTGTTTAGAACGGCGTACCTTGAGGCCGTGTGAAGGCCGTACAAACGAGAGCTTTCGAGCGAACAGGGCAGCGCTTCGCCATCGTCGTCGCACGTTCACGGAGCTTAATCAAACGAAGGCATTTACTTCCTGTGGCTCAAACGCAAGAGAGGAGTTGGAAGGCATCCAGTGCCCTTTGACAGTTGTTACAACGAACGTGAGTGCACGGTGTCTCGTGAAATAAAGCCCTAGCACTGTTGAAGCCCTCCGTTAAGGCATGCTTCTTCGCTCCTAGGGCACTCCGAGGTGTTACTGACGGGGGAAATCTGGACTTTTGCTTGAGGCCGGGGTGGGGCGAGGGGACTCACAGTTCTTGTGCCGGCGAGCTCCCGAGCGCTCCTGCTGAAGCTCCCAGCAAGGAACTGAGAGCAGCAGGCCTCACACGCGTAAACTCAGACTTCTGCTGTCACGAGTAAACTCAGACTTCTTATGGGAGGCCTTCCGGCAGCAAAGAGAAGGTGGGCGCGAGCAGTGTACTTCAGGCAGCTTAGGACCCGCCACTGTCTCGTTTACCACGGAGGGGAATAAGGTTTAGCCAGGGTCGCCCAGCTTCAAACCGGAGCTCCTCTAGGGATCCTCAGCGGTTTCTGCTTACCTCAAGGAAACACAACGGGAGGAACAGGGCCCTTCCGTGGAGGCCCGTTTGGGCACAGGGACCTCTGCGTGGGAGCTACTGGGTAAGTATGGCAGTCCCTTAGGTAGGCCTCAGTGACCAAGGCTCTCTGGCTCATGCCTAGCTGTGTAAAGAAGTGTGGCAAACGCACGTACTGCTCCTCAGGCTGGGCGCACAGCCTAGCTTTCGCTTCTATGAGAGTGCTGTCCCGAGTCTCTTCCTGGAGCCAGTCGTCAGCACGGTGCCTTTTGGCACTGCAGTTCTCTTTCAGTCAAGGAGGCCGTTCGACTGGCAAAGGGAGTCTGCGCAGCACTGCTTTCGCGAGGCTCTTTGACGACTGGGGCACTCAACCCAGGCAAGCCAGAGAGCAGTACGTTGCCCTTGCTCTGAATGTGAAGAGCTTCCTCCAGGGGCCTGTTTAGGCTAAGGTTCCTCTAGAAGCCGGGAGCCGCCGTTCCGCCACGGAGAGGAGTCATCCTGCGCAATTGGCGAACGAGCTCCTATCCTGTGTGCCCCCAGGAGCGTCGCAGAGTTAAGGCACTCCGTGGTGGAGTCTGGCCTCACGGAAACCACTGCACACCCAACTCCCCCGACGTGAAACGCTGGAACTTTTACCTTGAGGCCTGAGGTCACCTTTCGTTTGGCCGGAGCGGAACATGTAGTGCCGTGGGAGGAGTTTCTAGCAAGGTATTGCCAGCACGGTTTTCCGCTTTGAGAGAACACGCAGCCTCGGCCCACAACGACAATCCTGCCGTGCAGAGACGTCGGGCCGCTAGTGCTGTTCGGGCAGCTTTGAAGCCAAGCGCACGGCGCCTCCAAACGGGGAGAAAGCGTACTCTCCCATCCGCGTCCCGCTTTCAAGCTGAATGACGCAGCGTGTTTCTCGGAAGGTTCTGCCGAGCTATCTAGTACAAGGGAGAGAGTGCCTGCCTCTGCCGAGAAAGGTTTTGACGTGGGGATTGCTGGACGTGCGGAAGAGCGTTGCCCAGGCCGTGCCAAGTTTAGGCTTTGGTGATTCTGGATGTTCCCAAGGGTCCAGAATTGTCCCTGGGAAAGCTGTCCTTTTTCTCTTTCTCCGGCTGGAAGTAAACATCTGGCAACCGACTGCCGTACGCAGGCGTCCTGGGGGAGCCCCCCCCCCACCCCGGTTTCCTTCGGGACGCACATTGGTGTCTCACAGAAGAGCCCACATTCCCAACTGGGGGCACGCCAGCGTGGAATGTAAGGCTGTTTAGAACGGCGTACCTTGAGGCCGTGTGAAGGCCGTACAAACGAGAGCTTTCGAGCGAACAGGGCAGCGCTTCGCCATCGTCGTCGCACGTTCACGGAGCTTAATCAAACGAAGGCATTTACTTCCTGTGGCTCAAACGCAAGAGAGGAGTTGGAAGGCATCCAGTGCCCTTTGACAGTTGTTACAACGAACGTGAGTGCACGGTGTCTCGTGAAATAAAGCCCTAGCACTGTTGAAGCCCTCCGTTAAGGCATGCTTCTTCGCTCCTAGGGCACTCCGAGGTGTTACTGACGGGGGAAATCTGGACTTTTGCTTGAGGCCGGGGTGGGGCGAGGGGACTCACAGTTCTTGTGCCGGCGAGCTCCCGAGCGCTCCTGCTGAAGCTCCCAGCAAGGAACTGAGAGCAGCAGGCCTCACACGCGTAAACTCAGACTTCTGCTGTCACGAGTAAACTCAGACTTCTTATGGGAGGCCTTCCGGCAGCAAAGAGAAGGTGGGCGCGAGCAGTGTACTTCAGGCAGCTTAGGACCCGCCACTGTCTCGTTTACCACGGAGGGGAATAAGGTTTAGCCAGGGTCGCCCAGCTTCAAACCGGAGCTCCTCTAGGGATGCTCAGCGGTTTCTGCTTACCTCAAGGAAACACAACGGGAGGAACAGGGCCCTTCCGTGAAGGCCCGTTTGGGCACAGGGACCTCTGCGTGGGAGCTACTGGGTAAGTATGGCAGTCCCTTAGGTAGGCCTCAGTGACCAAGGCTCTCTGGCTCATGCCTAGCTGTGTAAAGAAGTGTGGCAAACGCACGTACTGCTCCTCAGGCTGGGCGCACAGCCTAGCTTTCGCTTCTATGAGAGTGCTGTCCCGAGTCTCTTCCTGGAGCCAGTCGTCAGCACGGTGCCTTTTGGCACTGCAGTTCTCTTTCAGTCAAGGAGGCCGTTCGACTGGCAAAGGGAGTCTGCGCAGCACTGCTTTCGCGAGGCTCTTTGACGACTGGGGCACTCAACCCAGGCAAGCCAGAGAGCAGTACGTTGCCCTTGCTCTGAATGTGAAGAGCTTCCTCCAGGGGCCTGTTTAGGCTAAGGTTCCTCTAGAAGCCGGGAGCCGCCGTTCCGCCACGGAGAGGAGTCATCCTGCGCAATTGGCGAACGAGCTCCTATCCTGTGTGCCCCCAGGAGCGTCGCAGAGTTAAGGCACTCCGTGGTGGAGTCTGGCCTCACGGAAACCACTGCACACCCAACTCCCCCGACGTGAAACGCTGGAACTTTTACCTTGAGGCCTGAGGTGACCTTTCGTTTGGCCGGAGCGGAACATGTAGTGCCGTGGGAGGAGTTTCTAGCAAGGTATTGCCAGCACGGTTTTCCGCTTTGAGAGAACACGCAGCCTCGGCCCACAACGACAATCCTGCCGTGCAGAGACGTCGGGCCGCTAGTGCTGTTCGGGCAGCTTTGAAGCCAAGCGCACGGCGCCTCCAAACGGGGAGAAAGCGTACTCTCCCATCCGCGTCCCGCTTTCAAGCTGAATGACGCAGCGTGTTTCTCGGAAGGTTCTGCCGAGCTATCTAGTACAAGGGAGAGAGTGCCTGCCTCTGCCGAGAAAGGTTTTGACGTGGGGATTGCTGGACGTGCGGAAGAGCGTTGCCCAGGCCGTGCCAAGTTTAGGCTTTGGTGATTCTGGATGTTCCCAAGGGTCCAGAATTGTCCCTGGGAAAGCTGTCCTTTTTCTCTTTCTCCGGCTGGAAGTAAACATCTGGCAACCGACTGCCGTACGCAGGCGTCCTGGGGGAGCCCCCCCCCACCCCGGTTTCCTTCGGGACGCACATTGGTGTCTCACCGAAGAGCCCACATTCCCAACTGGGGGCACGCCAGCGTGGAATGTAAGGCTGTTTAGAGCGGCGTACCTTGAGGCCGTGTGAAGGCCGTACAAACGAGAGCTTTCGAGCGAACAGGGCAGCGCTTCGCCATCGTCGTCGCACGTTCACGGAGCTTAATCAAACGAAGGCATTTACTTCCTGTGGCTCAAACGCAAGAGAGGAGTTGGAAGGCATCCAGTGCCCTTTGACAGTTGTTACAACGAACGTGAGTGCACGGTGTCTCGTGAAATAAAGCCCTAGCACTGTTGAAGCCCTCCGTTAAGGCATGCTTCTTCGCTCCTAGGGCACTCCGAGGTGTTACTGACGGGGGAAATCTGGACTTTTGCTTGAGGCCGGGGTGGGGCGAGGGGACTCACAGTTCTTGTGCCGGCGAGCTCCCGAGCGCTCCTGCTGAAGCTCCCAGCAAGGAACTGAGAGCAGCAGGCCTCACACGCGTAAACTCAGACTTCTGCTGTCACGAGTAAACTCAGACTTCTTATGGGAGGCCTTCCGGCAGCAAAGAGAAGGTGGGCGCGAGCAGTGTACTTCAGGCAGCTTAGGACCCGCCACTGTCTCGTTTACCACGGAGGGGAATAAGGTTTAGCCAGGGTCGCCCAGCTTCAAACCGGAGCTCCTCTAGGGATGCTCAGCGGTTTCTGCTTACCTCAAGGAAACACAACGGGAGGAACAGGGCCCTTCCGTGGAGGCCCGTTTGGGCACAGGGACCTCTGCGTGGGAGCTACTGGGTAAGTATGGCAGTCCCTTAGGTAGGCCTCAGTGACCAAGGCTCTCTGGCTCATGCCTAGCTGTGTAAAGAAGTGTGGCAAACGCACGTACTGCTCCTCAGGCTGGGCGCACAGCCTAGCTTTCGCTTCTATGAGAGTGCTGTCCCGAGTCTCTTCCTGGAGCCAGTCGTCAGCACGGTGCCTTTTGGCACTGCAGTTCTCTTTCAGTCAAGGAGGCCGTTCGACTGGCAAAGGGAGTCTGCGCAGCACTGCTTTCGCGAGGCTCTTTGACGACTGGGGCACTCAACCCAGGCAAGCCAGAGAGCAGTACGTTGCCCTTGCTCTGAATGTGAAGAGCTTCCTCCAGGGGCCTGTTTAGGCTAAGGTTCCTCTAGAAGCCGGGAGCCGCCGTTCCGCCACGGAGAGGAGTCATCCTGCGCAATTGGCGAACGAGCTCCTATCCTGTGTGCCCCCAGGAGCGTCGCAGAGTTAAGGCACTCCGTGGTGGAGTCTGGCCTCATGGGAACCACTGCACACCCAACTCTCCCGACGTGAAACGCTGGAACTTTTACCTTGAGGCCTGAGGTCACCTTTCGTTTGGCCGGAGCGGAACATGTAGTGCCGTGGGAGGAGTTTCTAGCAAGGTATTGCCAGCACGGTTTTCCGCTTTGAGAGAACACGCAGCCTCGGCCCACAACGACAATCCTGCCGTGCAGAGACGTCGGGCCGCTAGTGCTGTTCGGGCAGCTTTGAAGCCAAGCGCACGGCGCCTCCAAACGGGGAGAAAGCGTACTCTCCCTTCCGCGTCCCGCTTTCAAGCTGAATGACGCAGCGTGTTTCTCGGAAGGTTCTGCCGAGCTATCTAGTACAAAGGAGAGAGTGCCTGCCTCTGCCGAGAAAGGTTTTGACGTGGGGATTGCTGGACGTGCGGAAGAGCGTTGCCCAGGCCGTGCCAAGTTTAGGCTTTGGTGATTCTGGATGTTCCCAAGGGTCCAGAATTGTCCCTGGGAAAGCTGTCCTTTTTCTCTTTCTCCGGCTGGAAGTAAACATCTGGCAACCGACTGCCGTACGCAGGCGTCCTGGGGGAGCCCCCCCCACCCCGGTTTCCTTCGGGACGCACCTTGGTGTCTCACCGAAGAGCCCACATTCCCAACTGGGGGCACGCCAGCGTGGAATGTAAGGCTGTTTAGAGCGTCGTACCTTGAGGCCGTGTGAAGGCCGTACAAACGAGAGCTTTCGAGCGAACAGGGCAGCGCTTCGCCATCGTCGTCGCACGTTCACGGAGCTTAATCAAACGAAGGCATTTACTTCCTGTGGCTCAAACGCAAGAGAGGAGTTGGAAGGCATCCAGTGCCCTTTGACAGTTGTTACAACGAACGTGAGTGCACGGTGTCTCGTGAAATAAAGCCCTAGCACTGTTGAAGCCCTCCGTTAAGGCATGCTTCTTCGCTCCTAGGGCACTCCGAGGTGTTACTGACGGGGGAAATCTGGACTTTTGCTTGAGGCCGGGGTGGGGCGAGGGGACTCACAGTTCTTGTGCCGGCGAGCTCCCGAGCGCTCCTGCTGAAGCTCCCAGCAAGGAACTGAGAGCAGCAGGCCTCACACGCGTAAACTCAGACTTCTGCTGTCACGAGTAAACTCAGACTTCTTATGGGAGGCCTTCCGGCAGCAAAGAGAAGGTGGGCGCGAGCAGTGTACTTCAGGCAGCTTAGGACCCGCCACTGTCTCGTTTACCACGGAGGGGAATAAGGTTTAGCCAGGGTCGCCCAGCTTCAAACCGGAGCTCCTCTAGGGATGCTCAGCGGTTTCTGCTTACCTCAAGGAAACACAACGGGAGGAACAGGGCCCTTCCGTGGAGGCCCGTTTGGGCACAGGGACCTCTGCGTGGGAGCTACTGGGTAAGTATGGCAGTCCCTTAGGTAGGCCTCAGTGACCAAGGCTCTCTGGCTCATGCCTAGCTGTGTAAAGAAGTGTGGCAAACGCACGTACTGCTCCTCAGGCTGGGCGCACAGCCTAGCTTTCGCTTCTATGAGAGTGCTGTCCCGAGTCTCTTCCTGGAGCCAGTCGTCAGCACGGTGCCTTTTGGCACTGCAGTTCTCTTTCAGTCAAGGAGGCCGTTCGACAGGCAAAGGGAGTCTGCGCAGCACTGCTTTCGCGAGGCTCTTTGACGACTGGGGCACTCAACCCAGGCAAGCCAGAGAGCAGTACGTTGCCCTTGCTCTGAATGTGAAGAGCTTCCTCCAGGGGCCTGTTTAGGCTAAGGTTCCTCTAGAAGCCGGGAGCCGCCGTTCCGCCACGGAGAGGAGTCATCCTGCGCAATTGGCGAACGAGCTCCTATCCTGTGTGCCCCCAGGAGCGTCGCAGAGTTAAGGCACTCCGTGGTGGAGTCTGGCCTCATGGAAACCACTGCACACCCAACTCCCCCGACGTGAAACGCTGGAACTTTTACCTTGAGGCCTGAGGTGACCTTTCGTTTGGCCGGAGCGGAACATGTAGTGCCGTGGGAGGAGTTTCTAGCAAGGTATTGCCAGCACGGTTTTCCGCTTTGAGAGAACACGCAGCCTCGGCCCACAACGACAATCCTGCCGTGCAGAGACGTCGGGCCGCTAGTGCTGTTCGGGCAGCTTTGAAGCCAAGCGCACGGCGCCTCCAAACGGGGAGAAAGCGTACTCTCCCATCCGCGTCCCGCTTTCAAGCTGAATGACGCAGCGTGTTTCTCGGAAGGTTCTGCCGAGCTATCTAGTACAAGGGAGAGAGTGCCTGCCTCTGCCGAGAAAGGTTTTGACGTGGGGATTGCTGGACGTGCGGAAGAGCGTTGCCCAGGCCGTGCCAAGTTTAGGCTTTGGTGATTCTGGATGTTCCCAAGGGTCCAGAATTGTCCCTGGGAAAGCTGTCCTTTTTCTCTTTCTCCGGCTGGAAGTAAACATCTGGCAACCGACTGCCGTACGCAGGCGTCCTGGGGGAGACCCCCCCACCCCGGTTTCCTTCGGGACGCACATTGGTGTCTCACAGAAGAGCCCACATTCCCAACTGGGGGCACGCCAGCGTGGAATGTAAGGCTGTTTAGAACGGCGTACCTTGAGGCCGTGTGAAGGCCGTACAAACGAGAGCTTTCGAGCGAACAGGGCAGCGCTTCGCCATCGTCGTCGCACGTTCACGGAGCTTAATCAAACGAAGGCATTTACTTCCTGTGGCTCAAACGCAAGAGAGGAGTTGGAAGGCATCCAGTGCCCTTTGACAGTTGTTACAACGAACGTGAGTGCACGGTGTCTCGTGAAATAAAGCCCTAGCACTGTTGAAGCCCTCCGTTAAGGCATGCTTCTTCGCTCCTAGGGCACTCCGAGGTGTTACTGACGGGGGAAATCTGGACTTTTGCTTGAGGCCGGGGTGGGGCGAGGGGACTCACAGTTCTTGTGCCGGCGAGCTCCCGAGCGCTCCTGCTGAAGCTCCCAGCAAGGAACTGAGAGCAGCAGGCCTCACACGCGTAAACTCAGACTTCTGCTGTCACGAGTAAACTCAGACTTCTTATGGGAGGCCTTCCGGCAGCAAAGAGAAGGTGGGCGCGAGCAGTGTACTTCAGGCAGCTTAGGACCCGCCACTGTCTCGTTTACCACGGAGGGGAATAAGGTTTAGCCAGGGTCGCCCAGCTTCAAACCGGAGCTCCTCTAGGGATCCTCAGCGGTTTCTGCTTACCTCAAGGAAACACAACGGGAGGAACAGGGCCCTTCCGTGGAGGCCCGTTTGGGCACAGGGACCTCTGCGTGGGAGCTACTGGGTAAGTATGGCAGTCCCTTAGGTAGGCCTCAGTGACCAAGGCTCTCTGGCTCATGCCTAGCTGTGTAAAGAAGTGTGGCAAACGCACGTACTGCTCCTCAGGCTGGGCGCACAGCCTAGCTTTCGCTTCTATGAGAGTGCTGTCCCGAGTCTCTTCCTGGAGCCAGTCGTCAGCACGGTGCCTTTTGGCACTGCAGTTCTCTTTCAGTCAAGGAGGCCGCTCGACTGGCAAAGGGAGTCTGCGCAGCACTGCTTTCGCGAGGCTCTTTGACGACTGGGGCACTCAACCCAGGCAAGCCAGAGAGCAGTACGTTGCCCTTGCTCTGAATGTGAAGAGCTTCCTCCAGGGGCCTGTTTAGGCTAAGGTTCCTCTAGAAGCCGGGGGCCGCCGTTCCGCCACGGAGAGGAGTCATCCTGCGCAATTGGCGAACGAGCTCCTATCCTGTGTGCCCCCAGGAGCGTCGCAGAGTTAAGGCACTCCGTGGTGGAGTCTGGCCTCATGGAAACCACTGCACACCCAACTCCCCCGACGTGAAACGCTGGAACTTTTACCTTGAGGCCTGAGGTGACCTTTCGTTTGGCCGGAGCGGAACATGTAGTGCCGTGGGAGGAGTTTCTAGCAAGGTATTGCCAGCACGGTTTTCCGCTTTGAGAGAACACGCAGCCTCGGCCCACAACGACAATCCTGCCGTGCAGAGACGTCGGGCCGCTAGTGCTGTTCGGGCAGCTTTGAAGCCAAGCGCACGGCGCCTCCAAACGGGGAGAAAGCGTACTCTCCCATCCGCGTCCCGCTTTCAAGCTGAATGACGCAGCGTGTTTCTCGGAAGGTTCTGCCGAGCTATCTAGTACAAGGGAGAGAGTGCCTGCCTCTGCCGAGAAAGGTTTTGACGTGGGGATTGCTGGACGTGCGGAAGAGCGTTGCCCAGGCCGTGCCAAGTTTAGGCTTTGGTGATTCTGGATGTTCCCAAGGGTCCAGAATTGTCCCTGGGAAAGCTGTCCTTTTTCTCTTTCTCCGGCTGGAAGTAAACATCTGGCAACCGACTGCCGTACGCAGGCGTCCTGGGGGAGCCCCCCCCCACCCCGGTTTCCTTCGGGACGCACATTGGTGTCTCACAGAAGAGCCCACATTCCCAACTGGGGGCACGCCAGCGTGGAATGTAAGGCTGTTTAGAACGGCGTACCTTGAGGCCGTGTGAAGGCCGTACAAACGAGAGCTTTCGAGCGAACAGGGCAGCGCTTCGCCATCGTCGTCGCACGTTCACGGAGCTTAATCAAACGAAGGCATTTACTTCCTGTGGCTCAAACGCAAGAGAGGAGTTGGAAGGCATCCAGTGCCCTTTGACAGTTGTTACAACGAACGTGAGTGCACGGTGTCTCGTGAAATAAAGCCCTAGCACTGTTGAAGCCCTCCGTTAAGGCATGCTTCTTCGCTCCTAGGGCACTCCGAGGTGTTACTGACGGGGGAAATCTGGACTTTTGCTTGAGGCCGGGGTGGGGCGAGGGGACTCACAGTTCTTGTGCCGGCGAGCTCCCGAGCGCTCCTGCTGAAGCTCCCAGCAAGGAACTGAGAGCAGCAGGCCTCACACGCGTAAACTCAGACTTCTGCTGTCACGAGTAAACTCAGACTTCTTATGGGAGGCCTTCCGGCAGCAAAGAGAAGGTGGGCGCGAGCAGTGTACTTCAGGCAGCTTAGGACCCGCCACTGTCTCGTTTACCACGGAGGGGAATAAGGTTTAGCCAGGGTCGCCCAGCTTCAAACCGGAGCTCCTCTAGGGATGCTCAGCGGTTTCTGCTTACCTCAAGGAAACACAACGGGAGGAACAGGGCCCTTCCGTGGAGGCCCGTTTGGGCACAGGGACCTCTGCGTGGGAGCTACTGGGTAAGTATGGCAGTCCCTTAGGTAGGCCTCAGTGACCAAGGCTCTCTGGCTCATGCCTAGCTGTGTAAAGAAGTGTGGCAAACGCACGTACTGCTCCTCAGGCTGGGCGCACAGCCTAGCTTTCGCTTCTATGAGAGTGCTGTCCCGAGTCTCTTCCTGGAGCCAGTCGTCAGCACGGTGCCTTTTGGCACTGCAGTTCTCTTTCAGTCAAGGAGGCCGTTCGACTGGCAAAGGGAGTCTGCGCAGCACTGCTTTCGCGAGGCTCTTTGACGACTGGGGCACTCAACCCAGGCAAGCCAGAGAGCAGTACGTTGCCCTTGCTCTGAATGTGAAGAGCTTCCTCCAGGGGCCTGTTTAGGCTAAGGTTCCTCTAGAAGCCGGGAGCCGCCGTTCCGCCACGGAGAGGAGTCATCCTGCGCAATTGGCGAACGAGCTCCTATCCTGTGTGCCCCCAGGAGCGTCGCAGAGTTAAGGCACTCCGTGGTGGAGTCTGGCCTCATGGAAACCACTGCACACCCAACTCCCCCGACGTGAAACGCTGGAACTTTTACCTTGAGGCCTGAGGTGACCTTTCGTTTGGCCGGAGCGGAACATGTAGTGCCGTGGGAGGAGTTTCTAGCAAGGTATTGCCAGCACGGTTTTCCGCTTTGAGAGAACACGCAGCCTCGGCCCACAACGACAATCCTGCCGTGCAGAGACGTCGGGCCGCTAGTGCTGTTCGGGCAGCTTTGAAGCCAAGCGCACGGCGCCTCCAAACGGGGAGAAAGCGTACTCTCCCATCCGCGTCCCGCTTTCAAGCTGAATGACGCAGCGTGTTTCTCGGAAGGTTCTGCCGAGCTATCTAGTACAAGGGAGAGAGTGCCTGCCTCTGCCGAGAAAGGTTTTGACGTGGGGATTGCTGGACGTGCGGAAGAGCGTTGCCCAGGCCGTGCCAAGTTTAGGCTTTGGTGATTCTGGATGTTCCCAAGGGTCCAGAATTGTCCCTGGGAAAGCTGTCCTTTTTCTCTTTCTCCGGCTGGAAGTAAACATCTGGCAACCGACTGCCGTACGCAGGCGTCCTGGGGGAGCCCCCCCCCACCCCGGTTTCCTTCGGGACGCACATTGGTGTCTCACAGAAGAGCCCACATTCCCAACTGGGGGCACGCCAGCGTGGAATGTAAGGCTGTTTAGAACGGCGTACCTTGAGGCCGTGTGAAGGCCGTACAAACGAGAGCTTTCGAGCGAACAGGGCAGCGCTTCGCCATCGTCGTCGCACGTTCACGGAGCTTAATCAAACGAAGGCATTTACTTCCTGTGGCTCAAACGCAAGAGAGGAGTTGGAAGGCATCCAGTGCCCTTTGACAGTTGTTACAACGAACGTGAGTGCACGGTGTCTCGTGAAATAAAGCCCTAGCACTGTTGAAGCCCTCCGTTAAGGCATGCTTCTTCGCTCCTAGGGCACTCCGAGGTGTTACTGACGGGGGAAATCTGGACTTTTGCTTGAGGCCGGGGTGGGGCGAGGGGACTCACAGTTCTTGTGCCGGCGAGCTCCCGAGCGCTCCTGCTGAAGCTCCCAGCAAGGAACTGAGAGCAGCAGGCCTCACACGCGTAAACTCAGACTTCTGCTGTCACGAGTAAACTCAGACTTCTTATGGGAGGCCTTCCGGCAGCAAAGAGAAGGTGGGCGCGAGCAGTGTACTTCAGGCAGCTTAGGACCCGCCACTGTCTCGTTTACCACGGAGGGGAATAAGGTTTAGCCAGGGTCGCCCAGCTTCAAACCGGAGCTCCTCTAGGGATGCTCAGCGGTTTCTGCTTACCTCAAGGAAACACAACGGGAGGAACAGGGCCCTTCCGTGGAGGCCCGTTTGGGCACAGGGACCTCTGCGTGGGAGCTACTGGGTAAGTATGGCAGTCCCTTAGGTAGGCCTCAGTGACCAAGGCTCTCTGGCTCATGCCTAGCTGTGTAAAGAAGTGTGGCAAACGCACGTACTGCTCCTCAGGCTGGGCGCACAGCCTAGCTTTCGCTTCTATGAGAGTGCTGTCCCGAGTCTCTTCCTGGAGCCAGTCGTCAGCACGGTGCCTTTTGGCACTGCAGTTCTCTTTCAGTCAAGGAGGCCGTTCGACAGGCAAAGGGAGTCTGCGCAGCACTGCTTTCGCGAGGCTCTTTGACGACTGGGGCACTCAACCCAGGCAAGCCAGAGAGCAGTACGTTGCCCTTGCTCTGAATGTGAAGAGCTTCCTCCAGGGGCCTGTTTAGGCTAAGGTTCCTCTAGAAGCCGGGAGCCGCCGTTCCGCCACGGAGAGGAGTCATCCTGCGCAATTGGCGAACGAGCTCCTATCCTGTGTGCCCCCAGGAGCGTCGCAGAGTTAAGGCACTCCGTGGTGGAGTCTGGCCTCATGGAAACCACTGCACACCCAACTGCCCCGACGTGAAACGCTGGAACTTACCTTGAGGCCTGAGGTCACCTTTCGTTTGGCCGGAGCGGAACATGTAGTGCCGTGGGAGGAGTTTCTAGCAAGGTATTGCCAGCACGGTTTTCCGCTTTGAGAGAACACGCAGCCTCGGCCCACAACGACAATCCTGCCGTGCAGAGACGTCGGGCCGCTAGTGCTGTTCGGGCAGCTTTGAAGCCAAGCGCACGGCGCCTCCAAACGGGGAGAAAGCGTACTCTCCCATCCGCGTCCCGCTTTCAAGCTGAATGACGCAGCGTGTTTCTCGGAAGGTTCTGCCGAGCTATCTAGTACAAGGGAGAGAGTGCCTGCCTCTGCCGAGAAAGGTTTTGACGTGGGGATTGCTGGACGTGCGGAAGAGCGTTGCCCAGGCCGTGCCAAGTTTAGGCTTTGGTGATTCTGGATGTTCCCAAGGGTCCAGAATTGTCCCTGGGAAAGCTGTCCTTTTTCTCTTTCTCCGGCTGGAAGTAAACATCTGGCAACCGACTGCCGTACGCAGGCGTCCTGGGGGAGCCCCCCCCACCCCGGTTTCCTTCGGGACGCACATTGGTGTCTCACAGAAGAGCCCACATTCCCAACTGGGGGCACGCCAGCGTGGAATGTAAGGCTGTTTAGAACGGCGTACCTTGAGGCCGTGTGAAGGCCGTACAAACGAGAGCTTTCGAGCGAACAGGGCAGCGCTTCACCATCGTCGTCGCACGTTCACGGAGCTTAATCAAACGAAGGCATTTACTTCCTGTGGCTCAAACGCAAGAGAGGAGTTGGAAGGCATCCAGTGCCCTTTGACAGTTGTTACAACGAACGTGAGTGCACGGTGTCTCGTGAAATAAAGCCCTAGCACTGTTGAAGCCCTCCGTTAAGGCATGCTTCTTCGCTCCTAGGGCACTCCGAGGTGTTACTGACGGGGGAAATCTGGACTTTTGCTTGAGGCCGGGGTGGGGCGAGGGGACTCACAGTTCTTGTGCCGGCGAGCTCCCGAGCGCTCCTGCTGAAGCTCCCAGCAAGGAACTGAGAGCAGCAGGCCTCACACGCGTAAACTCAGACTTCTGCTGTCACGAGTAAACTCAGACTTCTTATGGGAGGCCTTCCGGCAGCAAAGAGAAGGTGGGCGCGAGCAGTGTACTTCAGGCAGCTTAGGACCCGCCACTGTCTCGTTTACCACGGAGGGGAATAAGGTTTAGCCAGGGTCGCCCAGCTTCAAACCGGAGCTCCTCTAGGGATGCTCAGCGGTTTCTGCTTACCTCAAGGAAACACAACGGGAGGAACAGGGCCCTTCCGTGGAGGCCCGTTTGGGCACAGGGACCTCTGCGTGGGAGCTACTGGGTAAGTATGGCAGTCCCTTAGGTAGGCCTCAGTGACCAAGGCTCTCTGGCTCATGCCTAGCTGTGTAAAGAAGTGTGGCAAACGCACGTACTGCTCCTCAGGCTGGGCGCACAGCCTAGCTTTCGCTTCTATGAGAGTGCTGTCCCGAGTCTCTTCCTGGAGCCAGTCGTCAGCACGGTGCCTTTTGGCACTGCAGTTCTCTTTCAGTCAAGGAGGCCGTTCGACAGGCAAAGGGAGTCTGCGCAGCACTGCTTTCGCGAGGCTCTTTGACGACTGGGGCACTCAACCCAGGCAAGCCAGAGAGCAGTACGTTGCCCTTGCTCTGAATGTGAAGAGCTTCCTCCAGGGGCCTGTTTAGGCTAAGGTTCCTCTAGAAGCCGGGAGCCGCCGTTCCGCCACGGAGAGGAGTCATCCTGCGCAATTGGCGAACGAGCTCCTATCCTGTGTGCCCCCAGGAGCGTCGCAGAGTTAAGGCACTCCGTGGTGGAGTCTGGCCTCATGGAAACCACTGCACACCCAACTGCCCCGACGTGAAACGCTGGAACTTTTACCTTGAGGCCTGAGGTCACCTTTCGTTTGGCCGGAGCGGAACATGTAGTGCCGTGGGAGGAGTTTCTAGCAAGGTATTGCCAGCACGGTTTTCCGCTTTGAGAGAACACGCAGCCTCGGCCCACAACGACAATCCTGCCGTGCAGAGACGTCGGGCCGCTAGTGCTGTTCGGGCAGCTTTGAAGCCAAGCGCACGGCGCCTCCAAACGGGGAGAAAGCGTACTCTCCCATCCGCGTCCCGCTTTCAAGCTGAATGACGCAGCGTGTTTCTCGGAAGGTTCTGCCGAGCTATCTAGTACAAGGGAGAGAGTGCCTGCCTCTGCCGAGAAAGGTTTTGACGTGGGGATTGCTGGACGTGCGGAAGAGCGTTGCCCAGGCCGTGCCAAGTTTAGGCTTTGGTGATTCTGGATGTTCCCAAGGGTCCAGAATTGTCCCTGGGAAAGCTGTCCTTTTTCTCTTTCTCCGGCTGGAAGTAAACATCTGGCAACCGACTGCCGTACGCAGGCGTCCTGGGGGAGCCCCCCCCCACCCCGGTTTCCTTCGGGACGCACATTGGTGTCTCACAGAAGAGCCCACATTCCCAACTGGGGGCACGCCAGCGTGGAATGTAAGGCTGTTTAGAACGGCGTACCTTGAGGCCGTGTGAAGGCCGTACAAACGAGAGCTTTCGAGCGAACAAGGCAGCGCTTCGCCATCGTCGTCGCACGTTCACGGAGCTTAATCAAACGAAGGCATTTACTTCCTGTGGCTCAAACGCAAGAGAGGAGTTGGAAGGCATCCAGTGCCCTTTGACAGTTGTTACAACGAACGTGAGTGCACGGTGTCTCGTGAAATAAAGCCCTAGCACTGTTGAAGCCCTCCGTTAAGGCATGCTTCTTCGCTCCTAGGGCACTCCGAGGTGTTACTGACGGGGGAAATCTGGACTTTTGCTTGAGGCCGGGGTGGGGCGAGGGGACTCACAGTTCTTGTGCCGGCGAGCTCCCGAGCGCTCCTGCTGAAGCTCCCAGCAAGGAACTGAGAGCAGCAGGCCTCACACGCGTAAACTCAGACTTCTGCTGTCACGAGTAAACTCAGACTTCTTATGGGAGGCCTTCCGGCAGCAAAGAGAAGGTGGGCGCGAGCAGTGTACTTCAGGCAGCTTAGGACCCGCCACTGTCTCGTTTACCACGGAGGGGAATAAGGTTTAGCCAGGGTCGCCCAGCTTCAAACCGGAGCTCCTCTAGGGATGCTCAGCGGTTTCTGCTTACCTCAAGGAAACACAACGGGAGGAACAGGGCCCTTCCGTGGAGGCCCGTTTGGGCACAGGGACCTCTGCGTGGGAGCTACTGGGTAAGTATGGCAGTCCCTTAGGTAGGCCTCAGTGACCAAGGCTCTCTGGCTCATGCCTAGCTGTGTAAAGAAGTGTGGCAAACGCACGTACTGCTCCTCAGGCTGGGCGCACAGCCTAGCTTTCGCTTCTATGAGAGTGCTGTCCCGAGTCTCTTCCTGGAGCCAGTCGTCAGCACGGTGCCTTTTGGCACTGCAGTTCTCTTTCAGTCAAGGAGGCCGTTCGACAGGCAAAGGGAGTCTGCGCAGCACTGCTTTCGCGAGGCTCTTTGACGACTGGGGCACTCAACCCAGGCAAGCCAGAGAGCAGTACGTTGCCCTTGCTCTGAATGTGAAGAGCTTCCTCCAGGGGCCTGTTTAGGCTAAGGTTCCTCTAGAAGCCGGGAGCCGCCGTTCTGCCACGGAGAGGAGTCATCCTGCGCAATTGGCGAACGAGCTCCTATCCTGTGTGCCCCCAGGAGCGTCGCAGAGTTAAGGCACTCCGTGGTGGAGTCTGGACTCATGGAAACCACTGCACACCCAACTCCCCCGACGTGAAACGCTGGAACTTTTACCTTGAGGCCTGAGGTCACCTTTCGTTTGGCCGGAGCGGAACATGTAGTGCCGTGGGAGGAGTTTCTAGCAAGGTATTGCCAGCACGGTTTTCCGCTTTGAGAGAACACGCAGCCTCGGCCCACAACGACAATCCTGCCGTGCAGAGACGTCGGGCCGCTAGTGCTGTTCGGGCAGCTTTGAAGCCAAGCGCACGGCGCCTCCAAACGGGGAGAAAGCGTACTCTCCCATCCGCGTCCCACTTTCAAGCTGAATGACGCAGCGTGTTTCTCGGAAGGTTCTGCCGAGCTATCTAGTACAAGGGAGAGAGTGCCTGCCTCTGCCGAGAAAGGTTTTGACGTGGGGATTGCTGGACGTGCGGAAGAGCGTTGCCCAGGCCGTGCC
Organism: Delphinus delphis; assembly: GCF_949987515.2. Classification (NCBI taxonomy): domain Eukaryota; kingdom Metazoa; phylum Chordata; class Mammalia; order Artiodactyla; family Delphinidae; genus Delphinus; species Delphinus delphis. The sequence goes on along the minus strand of NW_027192912.1, from coordinate 106,990 downwards.
AAGTTTAGGCTTTGGTGATTCTGGATGTTCCCAAGGGTCCAGAATTGTCCCTGGGAAAGCTGTCCTTTTTCTCTTTCTCCGGCTGGAAGTAAACATCTGGCAACCGACTGCCGTACGCAGGCGTCCTGGGGGAGCCCCCCCCCACCCCGGTTTCCTTCGGGACGCACATTGGTGTCTCACAGAAGAGCCCACATTCCCAACTGGGGGCACGCCAGCGTGGAATGTAAGGCTGTTTAGAACGGCGTACCTTGAGGCCGTGTGAAGGCCGTACAAACGAGAGCTTTCGAGCGAACAGGGCAGCGCTTCGCCATCGTCGTCGCACGTTCACGGAGCTTAATCAAACGAAGGCATTTACTTCCTGTGGCTCAAACGCAAGAGAGGAGTTGGAAGGCATCCAGTGCCCTTTGACAGTTGTTACAACGAACGTGAGTGCACGGTGTCTCGTGAAATAAAGCCCTAGCACTGTTGAAGCCCTCCGTTAAGGCATGCTTCTTCGCTCCTAGGGCACTCCGAGGTGTTACTGACGGGGGAAATCTGGACTTTTGCTTGAGGCCGGGGTGGGGCGAGGGGACTCACAGTTCTTGTGCCGGCGAGCTCCCGAGCGCTCCTGCTGAAGCTCCCAGCAAGGAACTGAGAGCAGCAGGCCTCACACGCGTAAACTCAGACTTCTGCTGTCACGAGTAAACTCAGACTTCTTATGGGAGGCCTTCCGGCAGCAAAGAGAAGGTGGGCGCGAGCAGTGTACTTCAGGCAGCTTAGGACCCGCCACTGTCTCGTTTACCACGGAGGGGAATAAGGTTTAGCCAGGGTCGCCCAGCTTCAAACCGGAGCTCCTCTAGGGATCCTCAGCGGTTTCTGCTTACCTCAAGGAAACACAACGGGAGGAACAGGGCCCTTCCGTGGAGGCCCGTTTGGGCACAGGGACCTCTGCGTGGGAGCTACTGGGTAAGTATGGCAGTCCCTTAGGTAGGCCTCAGTGACCAAGGCTCTCTGGCTCATGCCTAGCTGTGTAAAGAAGTGTGGCAAACGCACGTACTGCTCCTCAGGCTGGGCGCACAGCCTAGCTTTCGCTTCTATGAGAGTGCTGTCCCGAGTCTCTTCCTGGAGCCAGTCGTCAGCACGGTGCCTTTTGGCACTGCAGTTCTCTTTCAGTCAAGGAGGCCGTTCGACTGGCAAAGGGAGTCTGCGCAGCACTGCTTTCGCGAGGCTCTTTGACGACTGGGGCACTCAACCCAGGCAAGCCAGAGAGCAGTACGTTGCCCTTGCTCTGAATGTGAAGAGCTTCCTCCAGGGGCCTGTTTAGGCTAAGGTTCCTCTAGAAGCCGGGAGCCGCCGTTCCGCCACGGAGAGGAGTCATCCTGCGCAATTGGCGAACGAGCTCCTATCCTGTGTGCCCCCAGGAGCGTCGCAGAGTTAAGGCACTCCGTGGTGGAGTCTGGCCTCATGGAAACCACTGCACACCCAACTCCCCCGACGTGAAACGCTGGAACTTTTACCTTGAGGCCTGAGGTCACCTTTCGTTTGGCCGGAGCGGAACATGTAGTGCCGTGGGAGGAGTTTCTAGCAAGGTATTGCCAGCACGGTTTTCCGCTTTGAGAGAACACGCAGCCTCGGCCCACAACGACAATCCTGCCGTGCAGAGACGTCGGGCCGCTAGTGCTGTTCGGGCAGCTTTGAAGCCAAGCGCACGGCGCCTCCAAACGGGGAGAAAGCGTACTCTCCCATCCGCGTCCCGCTTTCAAGCTGAATGACGCAGCGTGTTTCTCGGAAGGTTCTGCCGAGCTATCTAGTACAAGGGAGAGAGTGCCTGCCTCTGCCGAGAAAGGTTTTGACGTGGGGATTGCTGGACGTGCGGAAGAGCGTTGCCCAGGCCGTGCCAAGTTTAGGCTTTGGTGATTCTGGATGTTCCCAAGGGTCCAGAATTGTCCCTGGGAAAGCTGTCCTTTTTCTCTTTCTCCGGCTGGAAGTAAACATCTGGCAACCGACTGCCGTACGCAGGCGTCCTGGGGGAGCCCCCCCCCACCCCGGTTTCCTTCGGGACGCACATTGGTGTCTCACAGAAGAGCCCACATTCCCAACTGGGGGCACGCCAGCGTGGAATGTAAGGCTGTTTAGAACGGCGTACCTTGAGGCCGTGTGAAGGCCGTACAAACGAGAGCTTTCGAGCGAACAGGGCAGCGCTTCGCCATCGTCGTCGCACGTTCACGGAGCTTAATCAAACGAAGGCATTTACTTCCTGTGGCTCAAACGCAAGAGAGGAGTTGGAAGGCATCCAGTGCCCTTTGACAGTTGTTACAACGAACGTGAGTGCACGGTGTCTCGTGAAATAAAGCCCTAGCACTGTTGAAGCCCTCCGTTAAGGCATGCTTCTTCGCTCCTAGGGCACTCCGAGGTGTTACTGACGGGGGAAATCTGGACTTTTGCTTGAGGCCGGGGTGGGGCGAGGGGACTCACAGTTCTTGTGCCGGCGAGCTCCCGAGCGCTCCTGCTGAAGCTCCCAGCAAGGAACTGAGAGCAGCAGGCCTCACACGCGTAAACTCAGACTTCTGCTGTCACGAGTAAACTCAGACTTCTTATGGGAGGCCTTCCGGCAGCAAAGAGAAGGTGGGCGCGAGCAGTGTACTTCAGGCAGCTTAGGACCCGCCACTGTCTCGTTTACCACGGAGGGGAATAAGGTTTAGCCAGGGTCGCCCAGCTTCAAACCGGAGCTCCTCTAGGGATGCTCAGCGGTTTCTGCTTACCTCAAGGAAACACAACGGGAGGAACAGGGCCCTTCCGTGGAGGCCCGTTTGGGCACAGGGACCTCTGCGTGGGAGCTACTGGGTAAGTATGGCAGTCCCTTAGGTAGGCCTCAGTGACCAAGGCTCTCTGGCTCATGCCTAGCTGTGTAAAGAAGTGTGGCAAACGCACGTACTGCTCCTCAGGCTGGGCGCACAGCCTAGCTTTCGCTTCTATGAGAGTGCTGTCCCGAGTCTCTTCCTGGAGCCAGTCGTCAGCACGGTGCCTTTTGGCACTGCAGTTCTCTTTCAGTCAAGGAGGCCGTTCGACTGGCAAAGGGAGTCTGCGCAGCACTGCTTTCGCGAGGCTCTTTGACGACTGGGGCACTCAACCCAGGCAAGCCAGAGAGCAGTACGTTGCCCTTGCTCTGAATGTGAAGAGCTTCCTCCAGGGGCCTGTTTAGGCTAAGGTTCCTCTAGAAGCCGGGAGCCGCCGTTCCGCCACGGAGAGGAGTCATCCTGCGCAATTGGCGAACGAGCTCCTATCCTGTGTGCCCCCAGGAGCGTCGCAGAGTTAAGGCACTCCGTGGTGGAGTCTGGCCTCATGGAAACCACTGCACACCCAACTCCCCCGACGTGAAACGCTGGAACTTTTACCTTGAGGCCTGAGGTGACCTTTCGTTTGGCCGGAGCGGAACATGTAGTGCCGTGGGAGGAGTTTCTAGCAAGGTATTGCCAGCACGGTTTTCCGCTTTGAGAGAACACGCAGCCTCGGCCCACAACGACAATCCTGCCGTGCAGAGACGTCGGGCCGCTAGTGCTGTTCGGGCAGCTTTGAAGCCAAGCGCACGGCGCCTCCAAACGGGGAGAAAGCGTACTCTCCCATCCGCGTCCCGCTTTCAAGCTGAATGACGCAGCGTGTTTCTCGGAAGGTTCTGCCGAGCTATCTAGTACAAGGGAGAGAGTGCCTGCCTCTGCCGAGAAAGGTTTTGACGTGGGGATTGCTGGACGTGCGGAAGAGCGTTGCCCAGGCCGTGCCAAGTTTAGGCTTTGGTGATTCTGGATGTTCCCAAGGGTCCAGAATTGTCCCTGGGAAAGCTGTCCTTTTTCTCTTTCTCCGGCTGGAAGTAAACATCTGGCAACCGACTGCCGTACGCAGGCGTCCTGGGGGAGCCCCCCCCCACCCCGGTTTCCTTCGGGACGCACATTGGTGTCTCACAGAAGAGCCCACATTCCCAACTGGGGGCACGCCAGCGTGGAATGTAAGGCTGTTTAGAACGGCGTACCTTGAGGCCGTGTGAAGGCCGTACAAACGAGAGCTTTCGAGCGAACAGGGCAGCGCTTCGCCATCGTCGTCGCACGTTCATGGAGCTTAATCAAACGAAGGCATTTACTTCCTGTGGCTCAAACGCAAGAGAGGAGTTGGAAGGCATCCAGTGCCCTTTGACAGTTGTTACAACGAACGTGAGTGCACGGTGTCTCGTGAAATAAAGCCCTAGCACTGTTGAAGCCCTCCGTTAAGGCATGCTTCTTCGCTCCTAGGGCACTCCGAGGTGTTACTGACGGGGGAAATCTGGACTTTTGCTTGAGGCCGGGGTGGGGCGAGGGGACTCACAGTTCTTGTGCCGGCGAGCTCCCGAGCGCTCCTGCTGAAGCTCCCAGCAAGGAACTGAGAGCAGCAGGCCTCACACGCGTAAACTCAGACTTCTGCTGTCACGAGTAAACTCAGACTTCTTATGGGAGGCCTTCCGGCAGCAAAGAGAAGGTGGGCGCGAGCAGTGTACTTCAGGCAGCTTAGGACCCGCCACTGTCTCGTTTACCACGGAGGGGAATAAGGTTTAGCCAGGGTCGCCCAGCTTCAAACCGGAGCTCCTCTAGGGATCCTCAGCGGTTTCTGCTTACCTCAAGGAAACACAACGGGAGGAACAGGGCCCTTCCGTGGAGGCCCGTTTGGGCACAGGGACCTCTGCGTGGGAGCTACTGGGTAAGTATGGCAGTCCCTTAGGTAGGCCTCAGTGACCAAGGCTCTCTGGCTCATGCCTAGCTGTGTAAAGAAGTGTGGCAAACGCACGTACTGCTCCTCAGGCTGGGCGCACAGCCTAGCTTTCGCTTCTATGAGAGTGCTGTCCCGAGTCTCTTCCTGGAGCCAGTCGTCAGCATGGTGCCTTTTGGCACTGCAGTTCTCTTTCAGTCAAGGAGGCCGTTCGACTGGCAAAGGGAGTCTGCACAGCACTGCTTTCGCGAGGCTCTTTGACGACTGGGGCACTCAACCCAGGCAAGCCAGAGAGCAGTACGTTGCCCTTGCTCTGAATGTGAAGAGCTTCCTCCAGGGGCCTGTTTAGGCTAAGGTTCCTCTAGAAGCCGGGAGCCGCCGTTCCGCCACGGAGAGGAGTCATCCTGCGCAATTGGCGAACGAGCTCCTATCCTGTGTGCCCCCAGGAGCGTCGCAGAGTTAAGGCACTCCGTGGTGGAGTCTGGCCTCATGGAAACCACTGCACACCCAACTCCCCCGACGTGAAACGCTGGAACTTTTACCTTGAGGCCTGAGGTCACCTTTCGTTTGGCCGGAGCGGAACATGTAGTGCCGTGGGAGGAGTTTCTAGCAAGGTATTGCCAGCACGGTTTTCCGCTTTGAGAGAACACGCAGCCTCGGCCCACAACGACAATCCTGCCGTGCAGAGACGTCGGGCCGCTAGTGCTGTTCGGGCAGCTTTGAAGCCAAGCGCACGGCGCCTCCAAACGGGGAGAAAGCGTACTCTCCCATCCGCGTCCCGCTTTCAAGCTGAATGACGCAGCGTGTTTCTCGGAAGGTTCTGCCGAGCTATCTAGTACAAGGGAGAGAGTGCCTGCCTCTGCCGAGAAAGGTTTTGACGTGGGGATTGCTGGACGTGCGGAAGAGCGTTGCCCAGGCCGTGCCAAGTTTAGGCTTTGGTGATTCTGGATGTTCCCAAGGGTCCAGAATTGTCCCTGGGAAAGCTGTCCTTTTTCTCTTTCTCCGGCTGGAAGTAAACATCTGGCAACCGACTGCCGTACGCAGGCGTCCTGGGGGAGCCCCCCCCCACCCCGGTTTCCTTCGGGACGCACATTGGTGTCTCACAGAAGAGCCCACATTCCCAACTGGGGGCACGCCAGCGTGGAATGTAAGGCTGTTTAGAACGGCGTACCTTGAGGCCGTGTGAAGGCCGTACAAACGAGAGCTTTCGAGCGAACAGGGCAGCGCTTCGCCATCGTCGTCGCACGTTCACGGAGCTTAATCAAACGAAGGCATTTACTTCCTGTGGCTCAAACGCAAGAGAGGAGTTGGAAGGCATCCAGTGCCCTTTGACAGTTGTTACAACGAACGTGAGTGCACGGTGTCTCGTGAAATAAAGCCCTAGCACTGTTGAAGCCCTCCGTTAAGGCATGCTTCTTCGCTCCTAGGGCACTCCGAGGTGTTACTGACGGGGGAAATCTGGACTTTTGCTTGAGGCCGGGGTGGGGCGAGGGGACTCACAGTTCTTGTGCCGGCGAGCTCCCGAGCGCTCCTGCTGAAGCTCCCAGCAAGGAACTGAGAGCAGCAGGCCTCACACGCGTAAACTCAGACTTCTGCTGTCACGAGTAAACTCAGACTTCTTATGGGAGGCCTTCCGGCAGCAAAGAGAAGGTGGGCGCGAGCAGTGTACTTCAGGCAGCTTAGGACCCGCCACTGTCTCGTTTACCACGGAGGGGAATAAGGTTTAGCCAGGGTCGCCCAGCTTCAAACCGGAGCTCCTCTAGGGATGCTCAGCGGTTTCTGCTTACCTCAAGGAAACACAACGGGAGGAACAGGGCCCTTCCGTGGAGGCCCGTTTGGGCACAGGGACCTCTGCGTGGGAGCTACTGGGTAAGTATGGCAGTCCCTTAGGTAGGCCTCAGTGACCAAGGCTCTCTGGCTCATGCCTAGCTGTGTAAAGAAGTGTGGCAAACGCACGTACCGCTCCTCAGGCTGGGCGCACAGCCTAGCTTTCGCTTCTATGAGAGTGCTGTCCCGAGTCTCTTCCTGGAGCCAGTCGTCAGCACGGTGCCTTTTGGCACTGCAGTTCTCTTTCAGTCAAGGAGGCCGTTCGACTGGCAAAGGGAGTCTGCGCAGCACTGCTTTCGCGAGGCTCTTTGACGACTGGGGCACTCAACCCAGGCAAGCCAGAGAGCAGTACGTTGCCCTTGCTCTGAATGTGAAGAGCTTCCTCCAGGGGCCTGTTTAGGCTAAGGTTCCTCTAGAAGCCGGGAGCCGCCGTTCCGCCACGGAGAGGAGTCATCCTGCTCAATTGGCGAACGAGCTCCTATCCTGTGTGCCCCCAGGAGCGTCGCAGAGTTAAGGCACTCCGTGGTGGAGTCTGGCCTCATGGAAACCACTGCACACCCAACTCCCCCGACGTGAAACGCTGGAACTTTTACCTTGAGGCCTGAGGTGACCTTTCGTTTGGCCGGAGCGGAACATGTAGTGCCGTGGGAGGAGTTTCTAGCAAGGTATTGCCAGCACGGTTTTCCGCTTTGAGAGAACACGCAGCCTCGGCCCACAACGACAATCCTGCCGTGCAGAGACGTCGGGCCGCTAGTGCTGTTCGGGCAGCTTTGAAGCCAAGCGCACGGCGCCTCCAAACGGGGAGAAAGCGTACTCTCCCATCCGCGTCCCGCTTTCAAGCTGAATGACGCAGCGTGTTTCTCGGAAGGTTCTGCCGAGCTATCTAGTACAAGGGAGAGAGTGCCTGCCTCTGCCGAGAAAGGTTTTGACGTGGGGATTGCTGGACGTGCGGAAGAGCGTTGCCCAGGCCGTGCCAAGTTTAGGCTTTGGTGATTCTGGATGTTCCCAAGGGTCCAGAATTGTCCCTGGGAAAGCTGTCCTTTTTCTCTTTCTCCGGCTGGAAGTAAACATCTGGCAACCGACTGCCGTACGCAGGCGTCCTGGGGGAGCCCCCCCCCACCCCGGTTTCCTTCGGGACGCACATTGGTGTCTCACCGAAGAGCCCACATTCCCAACTGGGGGCACGCCAGCGTGGAATGTAAGGCTGTTTAGAACGGCGTACCTTGAGGCCGTGTGAAGGCCGTACAAACGAGAGCTTTCGAGCGAACAGGGCAGCGCTTCGCCATCGTCGTCGCACGTTCACGGAGCTTAATCAAACGAAGGCATTTACTTCCTGTGGCTCAAACGCAAGAGAGGAGTTGGAAGGCATCCAGTGCCCTTTGACAGTTGTTACAACGAACGTGAGTGCACGGTGTCTCGTGAAATAAAGCCCTAGCACTGTTGAAGCCCTCCGTTAAGGCATGCTTCTTCGCTCCTAGGGCACTCCGAGGTGTTACTGACGGGGGAAATCTGGACTTTTGCTTGAGGCCGGGGTGGGGCGAGGGGACTCACAGTTCTTGTGCCGGCGAGCTCCCGAGCGCTCCTGCTGAAGCTCCCAGCAAGGAACTGAGAGCAGCAGGCCTCACACGCGTAAACTCAGACTTCTGCTGTCACGAGTAAACTCAGACTTCTTATGGGAGGCCTTCCGGCAGCAAAGAGAAGGTGGGCGCGAGCAGTGTACTTCAGGCAGCTTAGGACCCGCCACTGTCTCGTTTACCACGGAGGGGAATAAGGTTTAGCCAGGGTCGCCCAGCTTCAAACCGGAGCTCCTCTAGGGATGCTCAGCGGTTTCTGCTTACCTCAAGGAAACACAACGGGAGGAACAGGGCCCTTCCGTGGAGGCCCGTTTGGGCACAGGGACCTCTGCGTGGGAGCTACTGGGTAAGTATGGCAGTCCCTTAGGTAGGCCTCAGTGACCAAGGCTCTCTGGCTCATGCCTAGCTGTGTAAAGAAGTGTGGCAAACGCACGTACTGCTCCTCAGGCTGGGCGCACAGCCTAGCTTTCGCTTCTATGAGAGTGCTGTCCCGAGTCTCTTCCTGGAGCCAGTCGTCAGCACGGTGCCTTTTGGCACTGCAGTTCTCTTTCAGTCAAGGAGGCCGTTCGACTGGCAAAGGGAGTCTGCGCAGCACTGCTTTCGCGAGGCTCTTTGACGACTGGGGCACTCAACCCAGGCAAGCCAGAGAGCAGTACGTTGCCCTTGCTCTGAATGTGAAGAGCTTCCTCCAGGGGCCTGTTTAGGCTAAGGTTCCTCTAGAAGCCGGGAGCCGCCGTTCCGCCACGGAGAGGAGTCATCCTGCGCAATTGGCGAACGAGCTCCTATCCTGTGTGCCCCCAGGAGCGTCGCAGAGTTAAGGCACTCCGTGGTGGAGTCTGGCCTCATGGAAACCACTGCACACCCAACTCCCCCGACGTGAAACGCTGGAACTTTTACCTTGAGGCCTGAGGTCACCTTTCGTTTGGCCGGAGCGGAACATGTAGTGCCGTGGGAGGAGTTTCTAGCAAGGTATTGCCAGCACGGTTTTCCGCTTTGAGAGAACACGCAGCCTCGGCCCACAACGACAATCCTGCCGTGCAGAGACGTCGGGCCGCTAGTGCTGTTCGGGCAGCTTTGAAGCCAAGCGCACGGCGCCTCCAAACGGGGAGAAAGCGTACTCTCCCATCCGCGTCCCGCTTTCAAGCTGAATGACGCAGCGTGTTTCTCGGAAGGTTCTGCCGAGCTATCTAGTACAAGGGAGAGAGTGCCTGCCTCTGCCGAGAAAGGTTTTGACGTGGGGATTGCTGGACGTGCGGAAGAGCGTTGCCCAGGCCGTGCCAAGTTTAGGCTTTGGTGATTCTGGATGTTCCCAAGGGTCCAGAATTGTCCCTGGGAAAGCTGTCCTTTTTCTCTTTCTCCGGCTGGAAGTAAACATCTGGCAACCGACTGCCGTACGCAGGCGTCCTGGGGGAGCCCCCCCCACCCCGGTTTCCTTCGGGACGCACATTGGTGTCTCACAGAAGAGCCCACATTCCCAACTGGGGGCACGCCAGCGTGGAATGTAAGGCTGTTTAGAACGGCGTACCTTGAGGCCGTGTGAAGGCCGTACAAACGAGAGCTTTCGAGCGAACAGGGCAGCGCTTCGCCATCGTCGTCGCACGTTCACGGAGCTTAATCAAACGAAGGCATTTACTTCCTGTGGCTCAAACGCAAGAGAGGAGTTGGAAGGCATCCAGTGCCCTTTGACAGTTGTTACAACGAACGTGAGTGCACGGTGTCTCGTGAAATAAAGCCCTAGCACTGTTGAAGCCCTCCGTTAAGGCATGCTTCTTCGCTCCTAGGGCACTCCGAGGTGTTACTGACGGGGGAAATCTGGACTTTTGCTTGAGGCCGGGGTGGGGCGAGGGGACTCACAGTTCTTGTGCCGGCGAGCTCCCGAGCGCTCCTGCTGAAGCTCCCAGCAAGGAACTGAGAGCAGCAGGCCTCACACGCGTAAACTCAGACTTCTGCTGTCACGAGTAAACTCAGACTTCTTATGGGAGGCCTTCCGGCAGCAAAGAGAAGGTGGGCGCGAGCAGTGTACTTCAGGCAGCTTAGGACCCGCCACTGTCTCGTTTACCACGGAGGGGAATAAGGTTTAGCCAGGGTCGCCCAGCTTCAAACCGGAGCTCCTCTAGGGATCCTCAGCGGTTTCTGCTTACCTCAAGGAAACACAACGGGAGGAACAGGGCCCTTCCGTGGAGGCCCGTTTGGGCACAGGGACCTCTGCGTGGGAGCTACTGGGTAAGTATGGCAGTCCCTTAGGTAGGCCTCAGTGACCAAGGCTCTCTGGCTCATGCCTAGCTGTGTAAAGAAGTGTGGCAAACGCACGTACTGCTCCTCAGGCTGGGCACACAGCCTAGCTTTCGCTTCTATGAGAGTGCTGTCCCGAGTCTCTTCCTGGAGCCAGTCGTCAGCACGGTGCCTTTTGGCACTGCAGTTCTCTTTCAGTCAAGGAGGCCGTTCGACTGGCAAAGGGAGTCTGCACAGCACTGCTTTCGCGAGGCTCTTTGACGACTGGGGCACTCAACCCAGGCAAGCCAGAGAGCAGTACGTTGCCCTTGCTCTGAATGTGAAGAGCTTCCTCCAGGGGCCTGTTTAGGCTAAGGTTCCTCTAGAAGCCGGGAGCCGCCGTTCCGCCACGGAGAGGAGTCATCCTGCGCAATTGGCGAACGAGCTCCTATCCTGTGTGCCCCCAGGAGCGTCGCAGAGTTAAGGCACTCCGTGGTGGAGTCTGGCCTCATGGAAACCACTGCACACCCAACTCCCCCGACGTGAAACGCTGGAACTTTTACCTTGAGGCCTGAGGTCACCTTTCGTTTGGCCGGAGCGGAACATGTAGTGCCGTGGGAGGAGTTTCTAGCAAGGTATTGCCAGCACGGTTTTCCGCTTTGAGAGAACACGCAGCCTCGGCCCACAACGACAATCCTGCCGTGCAGAGACGTCGGGCCGCTAGTGCTGTTCGGGCAGCTTTGAAGCCAAGCGCACGGCGCCTCCAAACGGGGAGAAAGCGTACTCTCCCATCCGCGTCCCGCTTTCAAGCTGAATGACGCAGCGTGTTTCTCGGAAGGTTCTGCCGAGCTATCTAGTACAAGGGAGAGAGTGCCTGCCTCTGCCGAGAAAGGTTTTGACGTGGGGATTGCTGGACGTGCGGAAGAGCGTTGCCCAGGCCGTGCCAAGTTTAGGCTTTGGTGATTCTGGATGTTCCCAAGGGTCCAGAATTGTCCCTGGGAAAGCTGTCCTTTTTCTCTTTCTCCGGCTGGAAGTAAACATCTGGCAACCGACTGCCGTACGCAGGCGTCCTGGGGGAGCCCCCCCCCACCCCGGTTTCCTTCGGGACGCACATTGGTGTCTCACAGAAGAGCCCACATTCCCAACTGGGGGCACGCCAGCGTGGAATGTAAGGCTGTTTAGAACGGCGTACCTTGAGGCCGTGTGAAGGCCGTACAAACGAGAGCTTTCGAGCGAACAGGGCAGCGCTTCGCCATCGTCGTCGCACGTTCACGGAGCTTAATCAAACGAAGGCATTTACTTCCTGTGGCTCAAACGCAAGAGAGGAGTTGGAAGGCATCCAGTGCCCTTTGACAGTTGTTACAACGAACGTGAGTGCACGGTGTCTCGTGAAATAAAGCCCTAGCACTGTTGAAGCCCTCCGTTAAGGCATGCTTCTTCGCTCCTAGGGCACTCCGAGGTGTTACTGACGGGGGAAATCTGGACTTTTGCTTGAGGCCGGGGTGGGGCGAGGGGACTCACAGTTCTTGTGCCGGCGAGCTCCCGAGCGCTCCTGCTGAAGCTCCCAGCAAGGAACTGAGAGCAGCAGGCCTCACACGCGTAAACTCAGACTTCTGCTGTCACGAGTAAACTCAGACTTCTTATGGGAGGCCTTCCGGCAGCAAAGAGAAGGTGGGCGCGAGCAGTGTACTTCAGGCAGCTTAGGACCCGCCACTGTCTCGTTTACCACGGAGGGGAATAAGGTTTAGCCAGGGTCGCCCAGCTTCAAACCGGAGCTCCTCTAGGGATGCTCAGCGGTTTCTGCTTACCTCAAGGAAACACAACGGGAGGAACAGGGCCCTTCCGTGGAGGCCCGTTTGGGCACAGGGACCTCTGCGTGGGAGCTACTGGGTAAGTATGGCAGTCCCTTAGGTAGGCCTCAGTGACCAAGGCTCTCTGGCTCATGCCTAGCTGTGTAAAGAAGTGTGGCAAACGCACGTACCGCTCCTCAGGCTGGGCGCACAGCCTAGCTTTCGCTTCTATGAGAGTGCTGTCCCGAGTCTCTTCCTGGAGCCAGTCGTCAGCACGGTGCCTTTTGGCACTGCAGTTCTCTTTCAGTCAAGGAGGCCGTTCGACTGGCAAAGGGAGTCTGCGCAGCACTGCTTTCGCGAGGCTCTTTGACGACTGGGGCACTCAACCCAGGCAAGCCAGAGAGCAGTACGTTGCCCTTGCTCTGAATGTGAAGAGCTTCCTCCAGGGGCCTGTTTAGGCTAAGGTTCCTCTAGAAGCCGGGAGCCGCCGTTCCGCCACGGAGAGGAGTCATCCTGCGCAATTGGCGAACGAGCTCCTATCCTGTGTGCCCCCAGGAGCGTCGCAGAGTTAAGGCACTCCGTGGTGGAGTCTGGCCTCATGGAAACCACTGCACACCCAACTCCCCCGACGTGAAACGCTGGAACTTTTACCTTGAGGCCTGAGGTCACCTTTCGTTTGGCCGGAGCGGAACATGTAGTGCCGTGGGAGGAGTTTCTAGCAAGGTATTGCCAGCACGGTTTTCCGCTTTGAGAGAACACGCAGCCTCGGCCCACAACGACAATCCTGCCGTGCAGAGACGTCGGGCCGCTAGTGCTGTTCGGGCAGCTTTGAAGCCAAGCGCACGGCGCCTCCAAACGGGGAGAAAGCGTACTCTCCCATCCGCGTCCCGCTTTCAAGCTGAATGACGCAGCGTGTTTCTCGGAAGGTTCTGCCGAGCTATCTAGTACAAGGGAGAGAGTGCCTGCCTCTGCCGAGAAAGGTTTTGACGTGGGGATTGCTGGACGTGCGGAAGAGCGTTGCCCAGGCCGTGCCAAGTTTAGGCTTTGGTGATTCTGGATGTTCCCAAGGGTCCAGAATTGTCCCTGGGAAAGCTGTCCTTTTTCTCTTTCTCCGGCTGGAAGTAAACATCTGGCAACCGACTGCCGTACGCAGGCGTCCTGGGGGAGCCCCCCCCCACCCCGGTTTCCTTCGGGACGCACATTGGTGTCTCACAGAAGAGCCCACATTCCCAACTGGGGGCACGCCAGCGTGGAATGTAAGGCTGTTTAGAACGGCGTACCTTGAGGCCGTGTGAAGGCCGTACAAACGAGAGCTTTCGAGCGAACAGGGCAGCGCTTCGCCATCGTCGTCGCACGTTCACGGAGCTTAATCAAACGAAGGCATTTACTTCCTGTGGCTCAAACGCAAGAGAGGAGTTGGAAGGCATCCAGTGCCCTTTGACAGTTGTTACAACGAACGTGAGTGCACGGTGTCTCGTGAAATAAAGCCCTAGCACTGTTGAAGCCCTCCGTTAAGGCATGCTTCTTCGCTCCTAGGGCACTCCGAGGTGTTACTGACGGGGGAAATCTGGACTTTTGCTTGAGGCCGGGGTGGGGCGAGGGGACTCACAGTTCTTGTGCCGGCGAGCTCCCGAGCGCTCCTGCTGAAGCTCCCAGCAAGGAACTGAGAGCAGCAGGCCTCACACGCGTAAACTCAGACTTCTGCTGTCACGAGTAAACTCAGACTTCTTATGGGAGGCCTTCCGGCAGCAAAGAGAAGGTGGGCGCGAGCAGTGTACTTCAGGCAGCTTAGGACCCGCCACTGTCTCGTTTACCACGGAGGGGAATAAGGTTTAGCCAGGGTCGCCCAGCTTCAAACCGGAGCTCCTCTAGGGATCCTCAGCGGTTTCTGCTTACCTCAAGGAAACACAACGGGAGGAACAGGGCCCTTCCGTGGAGGCCCGTTTGGGCACAGGGACCTCTGCGTGGGAGCTACTGGGTAAGTATGGCAGTCCCTTAGGTAGGCCTCAGTGACCAAGGCTCTCTGGCTCATGCCTAGCTGTGTAAAGAAGTGTGGCAAACGCACGTACTGCTCCTCAGGCTGGGCGCACAGCCTAGCTTTCGCTTCTATGAGAGTGCTGTCCCGAGTCTCTTCCTGGAGCCAGTCGTCAGCACGGTGCCTTTTGGCACTGCAGTTCTCTTTCAGTCAAGGAGGCCGTTCGACTGGCAAAGGGAGTCTGCACAGCACTGCTTTCGCGAGGCTCTTTGACGACTGGGGCACTCAACCCAGGCAAGCCAGAGAGCAGTACGTTGCCCTTGCTCTGAATGTGAAGAGCTTCCTCCAGGGGCCTGTTTAGGCTAAGGTTCCTCTAGAAGCCGGGAGCCGCCGTTCCGCCACGGAGAGGAGTCATCCTGCGCAATTGGCGAACGAGCTCCTATCCTGTGTGCCCCCAGGAGCGTCGCAGAGTTAAGGCACTCCGTGGTGGAGTCTGGCCTCATGGAAACCACTGCACACCCAACTCCCCCGACGTGAAACGCTGGAACTTTTACCTTGAGGCCTGAGGTCACCTTTCGTTTGGCCGGAGCGGAACATGTAGTGCCGTGGGAGGAGTTTCTAGCAAGGTATTGCCAGCACGGTTTTCCGCTTTGAGAGAACACGCAGCCTCGGCCCACAACGACAATCCTGCCGTGCAGAGACGTCGGGCCGCTAGTGCTGTTCGGGCAGCTTTGAAGCCAAGCGCACGGCGCCTCCAAACGGGGAGAAAGCGTACTCTCCCATCCGCGTCCCGCTTTCAAGCTGAATGACGCAGCGTGTTTCTCGGAAGGTTCTGCCGAGCTATCTAGTACAAGGGAGAGAGTGCCTGCCTCTGCCGAGAAAGGTTTTGACGTGGGGATTGCTGGACGTGCGGAAGAGCGTTGCCCAGGCCGTGCCAAGTTTAGGCTTTGGTGATTCTGGATGTTCCCAAGGGTCCAGAATTGTCCCTGGGAAAGCTGTCCTTTTTCTCTTTCTCCGGCTGGAAGTAAACATCTGGCAACCGACTGCCGTACGCAGGCGTCCTGGGGGAGCCCCCCCCCACCCCGGTTTCCTTCGGGACGCACATTGGTGTCTCACAGAAGAGCCCACATTCCCAACTGGGGGCACGCCAGCGTGGAATGTAAGGCTGTTTAGAACGGCGTACCTTGAGGCCGTGTGAAGGCCGTACAAACGAGAGCTTTCGAGCGAACAGGGCAGCGCTTCGCCATCGTCGTCGCACGTTCACGGAGCTTAATCAAACGAAGGCATTTACTTCCTGTGGCTCAAACGCAAGAGAGGAGTTGGAAGGCATCCAGTGCCCTTTGACAGTTGTTACAACGAACGTGAGTGCACGGTGTCTCGTGAAATAAAGCCCTAGCACTGTTGAAGCCCTCCGTTAAGGCATGCTTCTTCGCTCCTAGGGCACTCCGAGGTGTTACTGACGGGGGAAATCTGGACTTTTGCTTGAGGCCGGGGTGGGGCGAGGGGACTCACAGTTCTTGTGCCGGCGAGCTCCCGAGCGCTCCTGCTGAAGCTCCCAGCAAGGAACTGAGAGCAGCAGGCCTCACACGCGTAAACTCAGACTTCTGCTGTCACGAGTAAACTCAGACTTCTTATGGGAGGCCTTCCGGCAGCAAAGAGAAGGTGGGCGCGAGCAGTGTACTTCAGGCAGCTTAGGACCCGCCACTGTCTCGTTTACCACGGAGGGGAATAAGGTTTAGCCAGGGTCGCCCAGCTTCAAACCGGAGCTCCTCTAGGGATGCTCAGCGGTTTCTGCTTACCTCAAGGAAACACAACGGGAGGAACAGGGCCCTTCCGTGGAGGCCCGTTTGGGCACAGGGACCTCTGCGTGGGAGCTACTGGGTAAGTATGGCAGTCCCTTAGGTAGGCCTCAGTGACCAAGGCTCTCTGGCTCATGCCTAGCTGTGTAAAGAAGTGTGGCAAACGCACGTACCGCTCCTCAGGCTGGGCGCACAGCCTAGCTTTCGCTTCTATGAGAGTGCTGTCCCGAGTCTCTTCCTGGAGCCAGTCGTCAGCACGGTGCCTTTTGGCACTGCAGTTCTCTTTCAGTCAAGGAGGCCGTTCGACTGGCAAAGGGAGTCTGCACAGCACTGCTTTCGCGAGGCTCTTTGACGACTGGGGCACTCAACCCAGGCAAGCCAGAGAGCAGTACGTTGCCCTTGCTCTGAATGTGAAGAGCTTCCTCCAGGGGCCTGTTTAGGCTAAGGTTCCTCTAGAAGCCGGGAGCCGCCGTTCCGCCACGGAGAGGAGTCATCCTGCGCAATTGGCGAACGAGCTCCTATCCTGTGTGCCCCCAGGAGCGTCGCAGAGTTAAGGCACTCCGTGGTGGAGTCTGGCCTCATGGAAACCACTGCACACCCAACTCCCCCGACGTGAAACGCTGGAACTTTTACCTTGAGGCCTGAGGTCACCTTTCGTTTGGCCGGAGCGGAACATGTAGTGCCGTGGGAGGAGTTTCTAGCAAGGTATTGCCAGCACGGTTTTCCGCTTTGAGAGAACACGCAGCCTCGGCCCACAACGACAATCCTGCCGTGCAGAGACGTCGGGCCGCTAGTGCTGTTCGGGCAGCTTTGAAGCCAAGCGCACGGCGCCTCCAAACGGGGAGAAAGCGTACTCTCCCATCCGCGTCCCGCTTTCAAGCTGAATGACGCAGCGTGTTTCTCGGAAGGTTCTGCCGAGCTATCTAGTACAAGGGAGAGAGTGCCTGCCTCTGCCGAGAAAGGTTTTGACGTGGGGATTGCTGGACGTGCGGAAGAGCGTTGCCCAGGCCGTGCCAAGTTTAGGCTTTGGTGATTCTGGATGTTCCCAAGGGTCCAGAATTGTCCCTGGGAAAGCTGTCCTTTTTCTCTTTCTCCGGCTGGAAGTAAACATCTGGCAACCGACTGCCGTACGCAGGCGTCCTGGGGGAGCCCCCCCCCACCCCGGTTTCCTTCGGGACGCACATTGGTGTCTCACAGAAGAGCCCACATTCCCAACTGGGGGCACGCCAGCGTGGAATGTAAGGCTGTTTAGAACGGCGTACCTTGAGGCCGTGTGAAGGCCGTACAAACGAGAGCTTTCGAGCGAACAGGGCAGCGCTTCGCCATCGTCGTCGCACGTTCACGGAGCTTAATCAAACGAAGGCATTTACTTCCTGTGGCTCAAACGCAAGAGAGGAGTTGGAAGGCATCCAGTGCCCTTTGACAGTTGTTACAACGAACGTGAGTGCACGGTGTCTCGTGAAATAAAGCCCTAGCACTGTTGAAGCCCTCCGTTAAGGCATGCTTCTTCGCTCCTAGGGCACTCCGAGGTGTTACTGACGGGGGAAATCTGGACTTTTGCTTGAGGCCGGGGTGGGGCGAGGGGACTCACAGTTCTTGTGCCGGCGAGCTCCCGAGCGCTCCTGCTGAAGCTCCCAGCAAGGAACTGAGAGCAGCAGGCCTCACACGCGTAAACTCAGACTTCTGCTGTCACGAGTAAACTCAGACTTCTTATGGGAGGCCTTCCGGCAGCAAAGAGAAGGTGGGCGCGAGCAGTGTACTTCAGGCAGCTTAGGACCCGCCACTGTCTCGTTTACCACGGAGGGGAATAAGGTTTAGCCAGGGTCGCCCAGCTTCAAACCGGAGCTCCTCTAGGGATGCTCAGCGGTTTCTGCTTACCTCAAGGAAACACAACGGGAGGAACAGGGCCCTTCCGTGGAGGCCCGTTTGGGCACAGGGACCTCTGCGTGGGAGCTACTGGGTAAGTATGGCAGTCCCTTAGGTAGGCCTCAGTGACCAAGGCTCTCTGGCTCATGCCTAGCTGTGTAAAGAAGTGTGGCAAACGCACGTACCGCTCCTCAGGCTGGGCGCACAGCCTAGCTTTCGCTTCTATGAGAGTGCTGTCCCGAGTCTCTTCCTGGAGCCAGTCGTCAGCACGGTGCCTTTTGGCACTGCAGTTCTCTTTCAGTCAAGGAGGCCGTTCGACTGGCAAAGGGAGTCTGCGCAGCACTGCTTTCGCGAGGCTCTTTGACGACTGGGGCACTCAACCCAGGCAAGCCAGAGAGCAGTACGTTGCCCTTGCTCTGAATGTGAAGAGCTTCCTCCAGGGGCCTGTTTAGGCTAAGGTTCCTCTAGAAGCCGGGAGCCGCCGTTCCGCCACGGAGAGGAGTCATCCTGCGCAATTGGCGAACGAGCTCCTATCCTGTGTGCCCCCAGGAGCGTCGCAGAGTTAAGGCACTCCGTGGTGGAGTCTGGCCTCATGGAAACCACTGCACACCCAACTCCCCCGACGTGAAACGCTGGAACTTTTACCTTGAGGCCTGAGGTCACCTTTCGTTTGGCCGGAGCGGAACATGTAGTGCCGTGGGAGGAGTTTCTAGCAAGGTATTGCCAGCACGGTTTTCCGCTTTGAGAGAACACGCAGCCTCGGCCCACAACGACAATCCTGCCGTGCAGAGACGTCGGGCCGCTAGTGCTGTTCGGGCAGCTTTGAAGCCAAGCGCACGGCGCCTCCAAACGGGGAGAAAGCGTACTCTCCCATCCGCGTCCCGCTTTCAAGCTGAATGACGCAGCGTGTTTCTCGGAAGGTTCTGCCGAGCTATCTAGTACAAGGGAGAGAGTGCCTGCCTCTGCCGAGAAAGGTTTTGACGTGGGGATTGCTGGACGTGCGGAAGAGCGTTGCCCAGGCCGTGCCAAGTTTAGGCTTTGGTGATTCTGGATGTTCCCAAGGGTCCAGAATTGTCCCTGGGAAAGCTGTCCTTTTTCTCTTTCTCCGGCTGGAAGTAAACATCTGGCAACCGACTGCCGTACGCAGGCGTCCTGGGGGAGCCCCCCCCCACCCCGGTTTCCTTCGGGACGCACATTGGTGTCTCACAGAAGAGCCCACATTCCCAACTGGGGGCACGCCAGCGTGGAATGTAAGGCTGTTTAGAACGGCGTACCTTGAGGCCGTGTGAAGGCCGTACAAACGAGAGCTTTCGAGCGAACAGGGCAGCGCTTCGCCATCGTCGTCGCACGTTCACGGAGCTTAATCAAACGAAGGCATTTACTTCCTGTGGCTCAAACGCAAGAGAGGAGTTGGAAGGCATCCAGTGCCCTTTGACAGTTGTTACAACGAACGTGAGTGCACGGTGTCTCGTGAAATAAAGCCCTAGCACTGTTGAAGCCCTCCGTTAAGGCATGCTTCTTCGCTCCTAGGGCACTCCGAGGTGTTACTGACGGGGGAAATCTGGACTTTTGCTTGAGGCCGGGGTGGGGCGAGGGGACTCACAGTTCTTGTGCCGGCGAGCTCCCGAGCGCTCCTGCTGAAGCTCCCAGCAAGGAACTGAGAGCAGCAGGCCTCACACGCGTAAACTCAGACTTCTGCTGTCACGAGTAAACTCAGACTTCTTATGGGAGGCCTTCCGGCAGCAAAGAGAAGGTGGGCGCGAGCAGTGTACTTCAGGCAGCTTAGGACCCGCCACTGTCTCGTTTACCACGGAGGGGAATAAGGTTTAGCCAGGGTCGCCCAGCTTCAAACCGGAGCTCCTCTAGGGATCCTCAGCGGTTTCTGCTTACCTCAAGGAAACACAACGGGAGGAACAGGGCCCTTCCGTGGAGGCCCGTTTGGGCACAGGGACCTCTGCGTGGGAGCTACTGGGTAAGTATGGCAGTCCCTTAGGTAGGCCTCAGTGACCAAGGCTCTCTGGCTCATGCCTAGCTGTGTAAAGAAGTGTGGCAAACGCACGTACTGCTCCTCAGGCTGGGCGCACAGCCTAGCTTTCGCTTCTATGAGAGTGCTGTCCCGAGTCTCTTCCTGGAGCCAGTCGTCAGCACGGTGCCTTTTGGCACTGCAGTTCTCTTTCAGTCAAGGAGGCCGTTCGACTGGCAAAGGGAGTCTGCACAGCACTGCTTTCGCGAGGCTCTTTGACGACTGGGGCACTCAACCCAGGCAAGCCAGAGAGCAGTACGTTGCCCTTGCTCTGAATGTGAAGAGCTTCCTCCAGGGGCCTGTTTAGGCTAAGGTTCCTCTAGAAGCCGGGAGCCGCCGTTCCGCCACGGAGAGGAGTCATCCTGCGCAATTGGCGAACGAGCTCCTATCCTGTGTGCCCCCAGGAGCGTCGCAGAGTTAAGGCACTCCGTGGTGGAGTCTGGCCTCATGGAAACCACTGCACACCCAACTCCCCCGACGTGAAACGCTGGAACTTTTACCTTGAGGCCTGAGGTCACCTTTCGTTTGGCCGGAGCGGAACATGTAGTGCCGTGGGAGGAGTTTCTAGCAAGGTATTGCCAGCACGGTTTTCCGCTTTGAGAGAACACGCAGCCTCGGCCCACAACGACAATCCTGCCGTGCAGAGACGTCGGGCCGCTAGTGCTGTTCGGGCAGCTTTGAAGCCAAGCGCACGGCGCCTCCAAACGGGGAGAAAGCGTACTCTCCCATCCGCGTCCCGCTTTCAAGCTGAATGACGCAGCGTGTTTCTCGGAAGGTTCTGCCGAGCTATCTAGTACAAGGGAGAGAGTGCCTGCCTCTGCCGAGAAAGGTTTTGACGTGGGGATTGCTGGACGTGCGGAAGAGCGTTGCCCAGGCCGTGCCAAGTTTAGGCTTTGGTGATTCTGGATGTTCCCAAGGGTCCAGAATTGTCCCTGGGAAAGCTGTCCTTTTTCTCTTTCTCCGGCTGGAAGTAAACATCTGGCAACCGACTGCCGTACGCAGGCGTCCTGGGGGAGCCCCCCCCCACCCCGGTTTCCTTCGGGACGCACATTGGTGTCTCACAGAAGAGCCCACATTCCCAACTGGGGGCACGCCAGCGTGGAATGTAAGGCTGTTTAGAACGGCGTACCTTGAGGCCGTGTGAAGGCCGTACAAACGAGAGCTTTCGAGCGAACAGGGCAGCGCTTCGCCATCGTCGTCGCACGTTCACGGAGCTTAATCAAACGAAGGCATTTACTTCCTGTGGCTCAAACGCAAGAGAGGAGTTGGAAGGCATCCAGTGCCCTTTGACAGTTGTTACAACGAACGTGAGTGCACGGTGTCTCGTGAAATAAAGCCCTAGCACTGTTGAAGCCCTCCGTTAAGGCATGCTTCTTCGCTCCTAGGGCACTCCGAGGTGTTACTGACGGGGGAAATCTGGACTTTTGCTTGAGGCCGGGGTGGGGCGAGGGGACTCACAGTTCTTGTGCCGGCGAGCTCCCGAGCGCTCCTGCTGAAGCTCCCAGCAAGGAACTGAGAGCAGCAGGCCTCACACGCGTAAACTCAGACTTCTGCTGTCACGAGTAAACTCAGACTTCTTATGGGAGGCCTTCCGGCAGCAAAGAGAAGGTGGGCGCGAGCAGTGTACTTCAGGCAGCTTAGGACCCGCCACTGTCTCGTTTACCACGGAGGGGAATAAGGTTTAGCCAGGGTCGCCCAGCTTCAAACCGGAGCTCCTCTAGGGATGCTCAGCGGTTTCTGCTTACCTCAAGGAAACACAACGGGAGGAACAGGGCCCTTCCGTGGAGGCCCGTTTGGGCACAGGGACCTCTGCGTGGGAGCTACTGGGTAAGTATGGCAGTCCCTTAGGTAGGCCTCAGTGACCAAGGCTCTCTGGCTCATGCCTAGCTGTGTAAAGAAGTGTGGCAAACGCACGTACCGCTCCTCAGGCTGGGCGCACAGCCTAGCTTTCGCTTCTATGAGAGTGCTGTCCCGAGTCTCTTCCTGGAGCCAGTCGTCAGCACGGTGCCTTTTGGCACTGCAGTTCTCTTTCAGTCAAGGAGGCCGTTCGACTGGCAAAGGGAGTCTGCGCAGCACTGCTTTCGCGAGGCTCTTTGACGACTGGGGCACTCAACCCAGGCAAGCCAGAGAGCAGTACGTTGCCCTTGCTCTGAATGTGAAGAGCTTCCTCCAGGGGCCTGTTTAGGCTAAGGTTCCTCTAGAAGCCGGGAGCCGCCGTTCCGCCACGGAGAGGAGTCATCCTGCGCAATTGGCGAACGAGCTCCTATCCTGTGTGCCCCCAGGAGCGTCGCAGAGTTAAGGCACTCCGTGGTGGAGTCTGGCCTCATGGAAACCACTGCACACCCAACTCCCCCGACGTGAAACGCTGGAACTTTTACCTTGAGGCCTGAGGTCACCTTTCGTTTGGCCGGAGCGGAACATGTAGTGCCGTGGGAGGAGTTTCTAGCAAGGTATTGCCAGCACGGTTTTCCGCTTTGAGAGAACACGCAGCCTCGGCCCACAACGACAATCCTGCCGTGCAGAGACGTCGGGCCGCTAGTGCTGTTCGGGCAGCTTTGAAGCCAAGCGCACGGCGCCTCCAAACGGGGAGAAAGCGTACTCTCCCATCCGCGTCCCGCTTTCAAGCTGAATGACGCAGCGTGTTTCTCGGAAGGTTCTGCCGAGCTATCTAGTACAAGGGAGAGAGTGCCTGCCTCTGCCGAGAAAGGTTTTGACGTGGGGATTGCTGGACGTGCGGAAGAGCGTTGCCCAGGCCGTGCCAAGTTTAGGCTTTGGTGATTCTGGATGTTCCCAAGGGTCCAGAATTGTCCCTGGGAAAGCTGTCCTTTTTCTCTTTCTCCGGCTGGAAGTAAACATCTGGCAACCGACTGCCGTACGCAGGCGTCCTGGGGGAGCCCCCCCCCACCCCGGTTTCCTTCGGGACGCACATTGGTGTCTCACAGAAGAGCCCACATTCCCAACTGGGGGCACGCCAGCGTGGAATGTAAGGCTGTTTAGAACGGCGTACCTTGAGGCCGTGTGAAGGCCGTACAAACGAGAGCTTTCGAGCGAACAGGGCAGCGCTTCGCCATCGTCGTCGCACGTTCACGGAGCTTAATCAAACGAAGGCATTTACTTCCTGTGGCTCAAACGCAAGAGAGGAGTTGGAAGGCATCCAGTGCCCTTTGACAGTTGTTACAACGAACGTGAGTGCACGGTGTCTCGTGAAATAAAGCCCTAGCACTGTTGAAGCCCTCCGTTAAGGCATGCTTCTTCGCTCCTAGGGCACTCCGAGGTGTTACTGACGGGGGAAATCTGGACTTTTGCTTGAGGCCGGGGTGGGGCGAGGGGACTCACAGTTCTTGTGCCGGCGAGCTCCCGAGCGCTCCTGCTGAAGCTCCCAGCAAGGAACTGAGAGCAGCAGGCCTCACACGCGTAAACTCAGACTTCTGCTGTCACGAGTAAACTCAGACTTCTTATGGGAGGCCTTCCGGCAGCAAAGAGAAGGTGGGCGCGAGCAGTGTACTTCAGGCAGCTTAGGACCCGCCACTGTCTCGTTTACCACGGAGGGGAATAAGGTTTAGCCAGGGTCGCCCAGCTTCAAACCGGAGCTCCTCTAGGGATGCTCAGCGGTTTCTGCTTACCTCAAGGAAACACAACGGGAGGAACAGGGCCCTTCCGTGGAGGCCCGTTTGGGCACAGGGACCTCTGCGTGGGAGCTACTGGGTAAGTATGGCAGTCCCTTAGGTAGGCCTCAGTGACCAAGGCTCTCTGGCTCATGCCTAGCTGTGTAAAGAAGTGTGGCAAACGCACGTACCGCTCCTCAGGCTGGGCGCACAGCCTAGCTTTCGCTTCTATGAGAGTGCTGTCCCGAGTCTCTTCCTGGAGCCAGTCGTCAGCACGGTGCCTTTTGGCACTGCAGTTCTCTTTCAGTCAAGGAGGCCGTTCGACTGGCAAAGGGAGTCTGCGCAGCACTGCTTTCGCGAGGCTCTTTGACGACTGGGGCACTCAACCCAGGCAAGCCAGAGAGCAGTACGTTGCCCTTGCTCTGAATGTGAAGAGCTTCCTCCAGGGGCCTGTTTAGGCTAAGGTTCCTCTAGAAGCCGGGAGCCGCCGTTCCGCCACGGAGAGGAGTCATCCTGCTCAATTGGCGAACGAGCTCCTATCCTGTGTGCCCCCAGGAGCGTCGCAGAGTTAAGGCACTCCGTGGTGGAGTCTGGCCTCATGGAAACCACTGCACACCCAACTCCCCCGACGTGAAACGCTGGAACTTTTACCTTGAGGCCTGAGGTCACCTTTCGTTTGGCCGGAGCGGAACATGTAGTGCCGTGGGAGGAGTTTCTAGCAAGGTATTGCCAGCACGGTTTTCCGCTTTGAGAGAACACGCAGCCTCGGCCCACAACGACAATCCTGCCGTGCAGAGACGTCGGGCCGCTAGTGCTGTTCGGGCAGCTTTGAAGCCAAGCGCACGGCGCCTCCAAACGGGGAGAAAGCGTACTCTCCCATCCGCGTCCCGCTTTCAAGCTGAATGACGCAGCGTGTTTCTCGGAAGGTTCTGCCGAGCTATCTAGTACAAGGGAGAGAGTGCCTGCCTCTGCCGAGAAAGGTTTTGACGTGGGGATTGCTGGACGTGCGGAAGAGCGTTGCCCAGGCCGTGCCAAGTTTAGGCTTTGGTGATTCTGGATGTTCCCAAGGGTCCAGAATTGTCCCTGGGAAAGCTGTCCTTTTTCTCTTTCTCCGGCTGGAAGTAAACATCTGGCAACCGACTGCCGTACGCAGGCGTCCTGGGGGAGCCCCCCCCCACCCCGGTTTCCTTCGGGACGCACATTGGTGTCTCACCGAAGAGCCCACATTCCCAACTGGGGGCACGCCAGCGTGGAATGTAAGGCTGTTTAGAACGGCGTACCTTGAGGCCGTGTGAAGGCCGTACAAACGAGAGCTTTCGAGCGAACAGGGCAGCGCTTCGCCATCGTCGTCGCACGTTCACGGAGCTTAATCAAACGAAGGCATTTACTTCCTGTGGCTCAAACGCAAGAGAGGAGTTGGAAGGCATCCAGTGCCCTTTGACAGTTGTTACAACGAACGTGAGTGCACGGTGTCTCGTGAAATAAAGCCCTAGCACTGTTGAAGCCCTCCGTTAAGGCATGCTTCTTCGCTCCTAGGGCACTCCGAGGTGTTACTGACGGGGGAAATCTGGACTTTTGCTTGAGGCCGGGGTGGGGCGAGGGGACTCACAGTTCTTGTGCCGGCGAGCTCCCGAGCGCTCCTGCTGAAGCTCCCAGCAAGGAACTGAGAGCAGCAGGCCTCACACGCGTAAACTCAGACTTCTGCTGTCACGAGTAAACTCAGACTTCTTATGGGAGGCCTTCCGGCAGCAAAGAGAAGGTGGGCGCGAGCAGTGTACTTCAGGCAGCTTAGGACCCGCCACTGTCTCGTTTACCACGGAGGGGAATAAGGTTTAGCCAGGGTCGCCCAGCTTCAAACCGGAGCTCCTCTAGGGATGCTCAGCGGTTTCTGCTTACCTCAAGGAAACACAACGGGAGGAACAGGGCCCTTCCGTGGAGGCCCGTTTGGGCACAGGGACCTCTGCGTGGGAGCTACTGGGTAAGTATGGCAGTCCCTTAGGTAGGCCTCAGTGACCAAGGCTCTCTGGCTCATGCCTAGCTGTGTAAAGAAGTGTGGCAAACGCACGTACTGCTCCTCAGGCTGGGCGCACAGCCTAGCTTTCGCTTCTATGAGAGTGCTGTCCCGAGTCTCTTCCTGGAGCCAGTCGTCAGCACGGTGCCTTTTGGCACTGCAGTTCTCTTTCAGTCAAGGAGGCCGTTCGACAGGCAAAGGGAGTCTGCGCAGCACTGCTTTCGCGAGGCTCTTTGACGACTGGGGCACTCAACCCAGGCAAGCCAGAGAGCAGTACGTTGCCCTTGCTCTGAATGTGAAGAGCTTCCTCCAGGGGCCTGTTTAGGCTAAGGTTCCTCTAGAAGCCGGGAGCCGCCGTTCCGCCACGGAGAGGAGTCATCCTGCGCAATTGGCGAACGAGCTCCTATCCTGTGTGCCCCCAGGAGCGTCGCAGAGTTAAGGCACTCCGTGGTGGAGTCTGGCCTCATGGAAACCACTGCACACCCAACTGCCCCGACGTGAAACGCTGGAACTTACCTTGAGGCCTGAGGTCACCTTTCGTTTGGCCGGAGCGGAACATGTAGTGCCGTGGGAGGAGTTTCTAGCAAGGTATTGCCAGCACGGTTTTCCGCTTTGAGAGAACACGCAGCCTCGGCCCACAACGACAATCCTGCCGTGCAGAGACGTCGGGCCGCTAGTGCTGTTCGGGCAGCTTTGAAGCCAAGCGCACGGCGCCTCCAAACGGGGAGAAAGCGTACTCTCCCATCCGCGTCCCGCTTTCAAGCTGAATGACGCAGCGTGTTTCTCGGAAGGTTCTGCCGAGCTATCTAGTACAAGGGAGAGAGTGCCTGCCTCTGCCGAGAAAGGTTTTGACGTGGGGATTGCTGGACGTGTGGAAGAGCGTTGCCCAGGCCGTGCCAAGTTTAGGCTTTGGTGATTCTGGATGTTCCCAAGGGTCCAGAATTGTCCCTGGGAAAGCTGTCCTTTTTCTCTTTCTCCGGCTGGAAGTAAACATCTGGCAACCGACTGCCGTACGCAGGCGTCCTGGGGGAGCCCCCCCCACCCCGGTTTCCTTCGGGACGCACATTGGTGTCTCACAGAAGAGCCCACATTCCCAACTGGGGGCACGCCAGCGTGGAATGTAAGGCTGTTTAGAACGGCGTACCTTGAGGCCGTGTGAAGGCCGTACAAACGAGATCTTTCGAGCGAACAGGGCAGCGCTTCGCCATCGTCGTCGCACGTTCACGGAGCTTAATCAAACGAAGGCATTTACTTCCTGTGGCTCAAACGCAAGAGAGGAGTTGGAAGGCATCCAGTGCCCTTTGACAGTTGTTACAACGAACGTGAGTGCACGGTGTCTCGTGAAATAAAGCCCTAGCACTGTTGAAGCCCTCCGTTAAGGCATGCTTCTTCGCTCCTAGGGCACTCCGAGGTGTTACTGACGGGGGAAATCTGGACTTTTGCTTGAGGCCGGGGTGGGGCGAGGGGACTCACAGTTCTTGTGCCGGCGAGCTCCCGAGCGCTCCTGCTGAAGCTCCCAGCAAGGAACTGAGAGCAGCAGGCCTCACACGCGTAAACTCAGACTTCTGCTGTCACGAGTAAACTCAGACTTCTTATGGGAGGCCTTCCGGCAGCAAAGAGAAGGTGGGCGCGAGCAGTGTACTTCAGGCAGCTTAGGACCCGCCACTGTCTCGTTTACCACGGAGGGGAATAAGGTTTAGCCAGGGTCGCCCAGCTTCAAACCGGAGCTCCTCTAGGGATGCTCAGCGGTTTCTGCTTACCTCAAGGAAACACAACGGGAGGAACAGGGCCCTTCCGTGGAGGCCCGTTTGGGCACAGGGACCTCTGCGTGGGAGCTACTGGGTAAGTATGGCAGTCCCTTAGGTAGGCCTCAGTGACCAAGGCTCTCTGGCTCATGCCTAGCTGTGTAAAGAAGTGTGGCAAACGCACGTACCGCTCCTCAGGCTGGGCGCACAGCCTAGCTTTCGCTTCTATGAGAGTGCTGTCCCGAGTCTCTTCCTGGAGCCAGTCGTCAGCACGGTGCCTTTTGGCACTGCAGTTCTCTTTCAGTCAAGGAGGCCGTTCGACTGGCAAAGGGAGTCTGCGCAGCACTGCTTTCGCGAGGCTCTTTGACGACTGGGGCACTCAACCCAGGCAAGCCAGAGAGCAGTACGTTGCCCTTGCTCTGAATGTGAAGAGCTTCCTCCAGGGGCCTGTTTAGGCTAAGGTTCCTCTAGAAGCCGGGAGCCGCCGTTCCGCCACGGAGAGGAGTCATCCTGCGCAATTGGCGAACGAGCTCCTATCCTGTGTGCCCCCAGGAGCGTCGCAGAGTTAAGGCACTCCGTGGTGGAGTCTGGCCTCATGGAAACCACTGCACACCCAACTGCCCCGACGTGAAACGCTGGAACTTTTACCTTGAGGCCTGAGGTCACCTTTCGTTTGGCCGGAGCGGAACATGTAGTGCCGTGGGAGGAGTTTCTAGCAAGGTATTGCCAGCACGGTTTTCCGCTTTGAGAGAACACGCAGCCTCGGCCCACAACGACAATCCTGCCGTGCAGAGACGTCGGGCCGCTAGTGCTGTTCGGGCAGCTTTGAAGCCAAGCGCACGGCGCCTCCAAACGGGGAGAAAGCGTACTCTCCCATCCGCGTCCCGCTTTCAAGCTGAATGACGCAGCGTGTTTCTCGGAAGGTTCTGCCGAGCTATCTAGTACAAGGGAGAGAGTGCCTGCCTCTGCCGAGAAAGGTTTTGACGTGGGGATTGCTGGACGTGCGGAAGAGCGTTGCCCAGGCCGTGCCAAGTTTAGGCTTTGGTGATTCTGGATGTTCCCAAGGGTCCAGAATTGTCCCTGGGAAAGCTGTCCTTTTTCTCTTTCTCCGGCTGGAAGTAAACATCTGGCAACCGACTGCCGTACGCAGGCGTCCTGGGGGAGCCCCCCCCCACCCCGGTTTCCTTCGGGACGCACATTGGTGTCTCACAGAAGAGCCCACATTCCCAACTGGGGGCACGCCAGCGTGGAATGTAAGGCTGTTTAGAACGGCGTACCTTGAGGCCGTGTGAAGGCCGTACAAACGAGATCTTTCGAGCGAACAGGGCAGCGCTTCGCCATCGTCGTCGCACGTTCACGGAGCTTAATCAAACGAAGGCATTTACTTCCTGTGGCTCAAACGCAAGAGAGGAGTTGGAAGGCATCCAGTGCCCTTTGACAGTTGTTACAACGAACGTGAGTGCACGGTGTCTCGTGAAATAAAGCCCTAGCACTGTTGAAGCCCTCCGTTAAGGCATGCTTCTTCGCTCCTAGGGCACTCCGAGGTGTTACTGACGGGGGAAATCTGGACTTTTGCTTGAGGCCGGGGTGGGGCGAGGGGACTCACAGTTCTTGTGCCGGCGAGCTCCCGAGCGCTCCTGCTGAAGCTCCCAGCAAGGAACTGAGAGCAGCAGGCCTCACACGCGTAAACTCAGACTTCTGCTGTCACGAGTAAACTCAGACTTCTTATGGGAGGCCTTCCGGCAGCAAAGAGAAGGTGGGCGCGAGCAGTGTACTTCAGGCAGCTTAGGACCCGCCACTGTCTCGTTTACCACGGAGGGGAATAAGGTTTAGCCAGGGTCGCCCAGCTTCAAACCGGAGCTCCTCTAGGGATGCTCAGCGGTTTCTGCTTACCTCAAGGAAACACAACGGGAGGAACAGGGCCCTTCCGTGGAGGCCCGTTTGGGCACAGGGACCTCTGCGTGGGAGCTACTGGGTAAGTATGGCAGTCCCTTAGGTAGGCCTCAGTGACCAAGGCTCTCTGGCTCATGCTTAGCTGTGTAAAGAAGTGTGGCAAACGCACGTACCGCTCCTCAGGCTGGGCGCACAGCCTAGCTTTCGCTTCTATGAGAGTGCTGTCCCGAGTCTCTTCCTGGAGCCAGTCGTCAGCACGGTGCCTTTTGGCACTGCAGTTCTCTTTCAGTCAAGGAGGCCGCTCGACTGGCAAAGGGAGTCTGCGCAGCACTGCTTTCGCGAGGCTCTTTGACGACTGGGGCACTCAACCCAGGCAAGCCAGAGAGCAGTACGTTGCCCTTGCTCTGAATGTGAAGAGCTTCCTCCAGGGGCCTGTTTAGGCTAAGGTTCCTCAGAAGCCGGGAGCCGCCGTTCCGCCACGGAGAGGAGTCATCCTGCGCAATTGGCGAACGAGCTCCTATCCTGTGTGCCCCCAGGAGCGTCGCAGAGTTAAGGCACTCCGTGGTGGAGTCTGGACTCATGGAAACCACTGCACACCCAACTGCCCCGACGTGAAACGCTGGAACTTACCTTGAGGCCTGAGGTCACCTTTCGTTTGGCCGGAGCGGAACATGTAGTGCCGTGGGAGGAGTTTCTAGCAAGGTATTGCCAGCACGGTTTTCCGCTTTGAGAGAACACGCAGCCTCGGCCCACAACGACAATCCTGCCGTGCAGAGACGTCGGGCCGCTAGTGCTGTTCGGGCAGCTTTGAAGCCAAGCGCACGGCGCCTCCAAACGGGGAGAAAGCGTACTCTCCCATCCGCGTCCCGCTTTCAAGCTGAATGACGCAGCGTGTTTCTCGGAAGGTTCTGCCGAGCTATCTAGTACAAAGGAGAGAGTGCCTGCCTCTGCCGAGAAAGGTTTTGACGTGGGGATTGCTGGACGTGCGGAAGAGCGTTGCCCAGGCCGTGCCAAGTTTAGGCTTTGGTGATTCTGGATGTTCCCAAGGGTCCAGAATTGTCCCTGGGAAAGCTGTCCTTTTTCTCTTTCTCCGGCTGGAAGTAAACATCTGGCAACCGACTGCCGTACGCAGGCGTCCTGGGGGAGCCCCCCCCCACCCCGGTTTCCTTCGGGACGCACATTGGTGTCTCACAGAAGAGCCCACATTCCCAACTGGGGGCACGCCAGCGTGGAATGTAAGGCTGTTTAGAACGGCGTACCTTGAGGCCGTGTGAAGGCCGTACAAACGAGAGCTTTCGAGCGAACAGGGCAGCGCTTCGCCATCGTCGTCGCACGTTCACGGAGCTTAATCAAACGAAGGCATTTACTTCCTGTGGCTCAAACGCAAGAGAGGAGTTGGAAGGCATCCAGTGCCCTTTGACAGTTGTTACAACGAACGTGAGTGCACGGTGTCTCGTGAAATAAAGCCCTAGCACTGTTGAAGCCCTCCGTTAAGGCATGCTTCTTCGCTCCTAGGGCACTCCGAGGTGTTACTGACGGGGGAAATCTGGACTTTTGCTTGAGGCCGGGGTGGGGCGAGGGGACTCACAGTTCTTGTGCCGGCGAGCTCCCGAGCGCTCCTGCTGAAGCTCCCAGCAAGGAACTGAGAGCAGCAGGCCTCACACGCGTAAACTCAGACTTCTGCTGTCACGAGTAAACTCAGACTTCTTATGGGAGGCCTTCCGGCAGCAAAGAGAAGGTGGGCGCGAGCAGTGTACTTCAGGCAGCTTAGGACCCGCCACTGTCTCGTTTACCACGGAGGGGAATAAGGTTTAGCCAGGGTCGCCCAGCTTCAAACCGGAGCTCCTCTAGGGATGCTCAGCGGTTTCTGCTTACCTCAAGGAAACACAACGGGAGGAACAGGGCCCTTCCGTGGAGGCCCGTTTGGGCACAGGGACCTCTGCGTGGGAGCTACTGGGTAAGTATGGCAGTCCCTTAGGTAGGCCTCAGTGACCAAGGCTCTCTGGCTCATGCCTAGCTGTGTAAAGAAGTGTGGCAAACGCACGTACTGCTCCTCAGGCTGGGCGCACAGCCTAGCTTTCGCTTCTATGAGAGTGCTGTCCCGAGTCTCTTCCTGGAGCCAGTCGTCAGCACGGTGTCTTTTGGCACTGCAGTTCTCTTTCAGTCAAGGAGGCCGTTCGACAGGCAAAGGGAGTCTGCGCAGCACTGCTTTCGCGAGGCTCTTTGACGACTGGGGCACTCAACCCAGGCAAGCCAGAGAGCAGTACGTTGCCCTTGCTCTGAATGTGAAGAGCTTCCTCCAGGGGCCTGTTTAGGCTAAGGTTCCTCTAGAAGCCGGGAGCCGCCGTTCCGCCACGGAGAGGAGTCATCCTGCGCAATTGGCGAACGAGCTCCTATCCTGTGTGCCCCCAGGAGCGTCGCAGAGTTAAGGCACTCCGTGGTGGAGTCTGGCCTCATGGAAACCACTGCACACCCAACTGCCCCGACGTGAAACGCTGGAACTTTTACCTTGAGGCCTGAGGTGACCTTTCGTTTGGCCGGAGCGGAACATGTAGTGCCGTGGGAGGAGTTTCTAGCAAGGTATTGCCAGCACGGTTTTCCGCTTTGAGAGAACACGCAGCCTCGGCCCACAACGACAATCCTGCCGTGCAGAGACATCGGGCCGCTAGTGCTGTTCGGGCAGCTTTGAAGCCAAGCGCACGGCGCCTCCAAACGGGGAGAAAGCGTACTCTCCCATCCGCGTCCCGCTTTCAAGCTGAATGACGCAGCGTGTTTCTCGGAAGGTTCTGCCGAGCTATCTAGTACAAGGGAGAGAGTGCCTGCCTCTGCCGAGAAAGGTTTTGACGTGGGGATTGCTGGACGTGCGGAAGAGCGTTGCCCAGGCCGTGCCAAGTTTAGGCTTTGGTGATTCTGGATGTTCCCAAGGGTCCAGAATTGTCCCTGGGAAAGCTGTCCTTTTTCTCTTTCTCCGGCTGGAAGTAAACATCTGGCAACCGACTGCCGTACGCAGGCGTCCTGGGGGAGCACCCCCCCACCCCGGTTTCCTTCGGGACGCACATTGGTGTCTCACAGAAGAGCCCACATTCCCAACTGGGGGCACGCCAGCGTGGAATGTAAGGCTGTTTAGAACGGCGTACCTTGAGGCCGTGTGAAGGCCGTACAAACGAGAGCTTTCGAGCGAACAGGGCAGCGCTTCGCCATCGTCGTCGCACGTTCACGGAGCTTAATCAAACGAAGGCATTTACTTCCTGTGGCTCAAACGCAAGAGAGGAGTTGGAAGGCATCCAGTGCCCCTTGACAGTTGTTACAACGAACGTGAGTGCACGGTGTCTCGTGAAATAAAGCCCTAGCACTGTTGAAGCCCTCCGTTAAGGCATGCTTCTTCGCTCCTAGGGCACTCCGAGGTGTTACTGACGGGGGAAATCTGGACTTTTGCTTGAGGCCGGGGTGGGGCGAGGGGACTCACAGTTCTTGTGCCGGCGAGCTCCCGAGCGCTCCTGCTGAAGCTCCCAGCAAGGAACTGAGAGCAGCAGGCCTCACACGCGTAAACTCAGACTTCTGCTGTCACGAGTAAACTCAGACTTCTTATGGGAGGCCTTCCGGCAGCAAAGAGAAGGTGGGCGCGAGCAGTGTACTTCAGGCAGCTTAGGACCCGCCACTGTCTCGTTTACCACGGAGGGGAATAAGGTTTAGCCAGGGTCGCCCAGCTTCAAACCGGAGCTCCTCTAGGGATCCTCAGCGGTTTCTGCTTACCTCAAGGAAACACAACGGGAGGAACAGGGCCCTTCCGTGGAGGCCCGTTTGGGCACAGGGACCTCTGCGTGGGAGCTACTGGGTAAGTATGGCAGTCCCTTAGGTAGGCCTCAGTGACCAAGGCTCTCTGGCTCATGCCTAGCTGTGTAAAGAAGTGTGGCAAACGCACGTACTGCTCCTCAGGCTGGGCGCACAGCCTAGCTTTCGCTTCTATGAGAGTGCTGTCCCGAGTCTCTTCCTGGAGCCAGTCGTCAGCACGGTGCCTTTTGGCACTGCAGTTCTCTTTCAGTCAAGGAGGCCGTTCGACAGGCAAAGGGAGTCTGCGCAGCACTGCTTTCGCGAGGCTCTTTGACGACTGGGGCACTCAACCCAGGCAAGCCAGAGAGCAGTACGTTGCCCTTGCTCTGAAT
Source organism: Delphinus delphis (assembly GCF_949987515.2). NCBI lineage: Eukaryota > Metazoa > Chordata > Mammalia > Artiodactyla > Delphinidae > Delphinus > Delphinus delphis. The sequence continues at coordinate 73,798 of NW_027192912.1, read as the reverse complement.
GTGAAGAGCTTCCTCCAGGGGCCTGTTTAGGCTAAGGTTCCTCTAGAAGCCGGGAGCCGCCGTTCCGCCACGGAGAGGAGTCATCCTGCGCAATTGGCGAACGAGCTCCTATCCTGTGTGCCCCCAGGAGCGTCGCAGAGTTAAGGCACTCCGTGGTGGAGTCTGGCCTCATGGAAACCACTGCACACCCAACTGCCCCGACGTGAAACGCTGGAACTTTTACCTTGAGGCCTGAGGTGACCTTTCGTTTGGCCGGAGCGGAACATGTAGTGCCGTGGGAGGAGTTTCTAGCAAGGTATTGCCAGCACGGTTTTCCGCTTTGAGAGAACACGCAGCCTCGGCCCACAACGACAATCCTGCCGTGCAGAGACGTCGGGCCGCTAGTGCTGTTCGGGCAGCTTTGAAGCCAAGCGCACGGCGCCTCCAAACGGGGAGAAAGCGTACTCTCCCATCCGCGTCCCGCTTTCAAGCTGAATGACGCAGCGTGTTTCTCGGAAGGTTCTGCCGAGCTATCTAGTACAAGGGAGAGAGTGCCTGCCTCTGCCGAGAAAGGTTTTGACGTGGGGATTGCTGGACGTGCGGAAGAGCGTTGCCCAGGCCGTGCCAAGTTTAGGCTTTGGTGATTCTGGATGTTCCCAAGGGTCCAGAATTGTCCCTGGGAAAGCTGTCCTTTTTCTCTTTCTCCGGCTGGAAGTAAACATCTGGCAACCGACTGCCGTACGCAGGCGTCCTGGGGGAGCCCCCCCCCACCCCGGTTTCCTTCGGGACGCACATTGGTGTCTCACAGAAGAGCCCACATTCCCAACTGGGGGCACGCCAGCGTGGAATGTAAGGCTGTTTAGAACGGCGTACCTTGAGGCCGTGTGAAGGCCGTACAAACGAGATCTTTCGAGCGAACAGGGCAGCGCTTCGCCATCGTCGTCGCACGTTCACGGAGCTTAATCAAACGAAGGCATTTACTTCCTGTGGCTCAAACGCAAGAGAGGAGTTGGAAGGCATCCAGTGCCCTTTGACAGTTGTTACAACGAACGTGAGTGCACGGTGTCTCGTGAAATAAAGCCCTAGCACTGTTGAAGCCCTCCGTTAAGGCATGCTTCTTCGCTCCTAGGGCACTCCGAGGTGTTACTGACGGGGGAAATCTGGACTTTTGCTTGAGGCCGGGGTGGGGCGAGGGGACTCACAGTTCTTGTGCCGGCGAGCTCCCGAGCGCTCCTGCTGAAGCTCCCAGCAAGGAACTGAGAGCAGCAGGCCTCACACGCGTAAACTCAGACTTCTGCTGTCACGAGTAAACTCAGACTTCTTATGGGAGGCCTTCCGGCAGCAAAGAGAAGGTGGGCGCGAGCAGTGTACTTCAGGCAGCTTAGGACCCGCCACTGTCTCGTTTACCACGGAGGGGAATAAGGTTTAGCCAGGGTCGCCCAGCTTCAAACCGGAGCTCCTCTAGGGATGCTCAGCGGTTTCTGCTTACCTCAAGGAAACACAACGGGAGGAACAGGGCCCTTCCGTGGAGGCCCGTTTGGGCACAGGGACCTCTGCGTGGGAGCTACTGGGTAAGTATGGCAGTCCCTTAGGTAGGCCTCAGTGACCAAGGCTCTCTGGCTCATGCTTAGCTGTGTAAAGAAGTGTGGCAAACGCACGTACCGCTCCTCAGGCTGGGCGCACAGCCTAGCTTTCGCTTCTATGAGAGTGCTGTCCCGAGTCTCTTCCTGGAGCCAGTCGTCAGCACGGTGCCTTTTGGCACTGCAGTTCTCTTTCAGTCAAGGAGGCCGCTCGACTGGCAAAGGGAGTCTGCGCAGCACTGCTTTCGCGAGGCTCTTTGACGACTGGGGCACTCAACCCAGGCAAGCCAGAGAGCAGTACGTTGCCCTTGCTCTTAATGTGAAGAACTTCCTCCAGGGGCCTGTTTAGGCTAAGGTTCCTCAGAAGCCGGGAGCCGCCGTTCCGCCACGGAGAGGAGTCATCCTGCGCAATTGGCGAACGAGCTCCTATCCTGTGTGCCCCCAGGAGCGTCGCAGAGTTAAGGCACTCCGTGGTGGAGTCTGGCCTCATGGAAACCACTGCACACCCAACTGCCCCGACGTGAAACGCTGGAACTTACCTTGAGGCCTGAGGTCACCTTTCGTTTGGCCGGAGCGGAACATGTAGTGCCGTGGGAGGAGTTTCTAGCAAGGTATTGCCAGCACGGTTTTCCGCTTTGAGAGAACACGCAGCCTCGGCCCACAACGACAATCCTGCCGTGCAGAGACGTCGGGCCGCTAGTGCTGTTCGGGCAGCTTTGAAGCCAAGCGCACGGCGCCTCCAAACGGGGAGAAAGCGTACTCTCCCATCCGCGTCCCGCTTTCAAGCTGAATGACGCAGCGTGTTTCTCGGAAGGTTCTGCCGAGCTATCTAGTACAAAGGAGAGAGTGCCTGCCTCTGCCGAGAAAGGTTTTGACGTGGGGATTGCTGGACGTGCGGAAGAGCGTTGCCCAGGCCGTGCCAAGTTTAGGCTTTGGTGATTCTGGATGTTCCCAAGGGTCCAGAATTGTCCCTGGGAAAGCTGTCCTTTTTCTCTTTCTCCGGCTGGAAGTAAACATCTGGCAACCGACTGCCGTACGCAGGCGTCCTGGGGGAGCCCCCCCCCACCCCGGTTTCCTTCGGGACGCACATTGGTGTCTCACAGAAGAGCCCACATTCCCAACTGGGGGCACGCCAGCGTGGAATGTAAGGCTGTTTAGAACGGCGTACCTTGAGGCCGTGTGAAGGCCGTACAAACGAGAGCTTTCGAGCGAACAGGGCAGCGCTTCGCCATCGTCGTCGCACGTTCACGGAGCTTAATCAAACGAAGGCATTTACTTCCTGTGGCTCAAACGCAAGAGAGGAGTTGGAAGGCATCCAGTGCCCTTTGACAGTTGTTACAACGAACGTGAGTGCACGGTGTCTCGTGAAATAAAGCCCTAGCACTGTTGAAGCCCTCCGTTAAGGCATGCTTCTTCGCTCCTAGGGCACTCCGAGGTGTTACTGACGGGGGAAATCTGGACTTTTGCTTGAGGCCGGGGTGGGGCGAGGGGACTCACAGTTCTTGTGCCGGCGAGCTCCCGAGCGCTCCTGCTGAAGCTCCCAGCAAGGAACTGAGAGCAGCAGGCCTCACACGCGTAAACTCAGACTTCTGCTGTCACGAGTAAACTCAGACTTCTTATGGGAGGCCTTCCGGCAGCAAAGAGAAGGTGGGCGCGAGCAGTGTACTTCAGGCAGCTTAGGACCCGCCACTGTCTCGTTTACCACGGAGGGGAATAAGGTTTAGCCAGGGTCGCCCAGCTTCAAACCGGAGCTCCTCTAGGGATGCTCAGCGGTTTCTGCTTACCTCAAGGAAACACAACGGGAGGAACAGGGCCCTTCCGTGGAGGCCCGTTTGGGCACAGGGACCTCTGCGTGGGAGCTACTGGGTAAGTATGGCAGTCCCTTAGGTAGGCCTCAGTGACCAAGGCTCTCTGGCTCATGCCTAGCTGTGTAAAGAAGTGTGGCAAACGCACGTACTGCTCCTCAGGCTGGGCGCACAGCCTAGCTTTCGCTTCTATGAGAGTGCTGTCCCGAGTCTCTTCCTGGAGCCAGTCGTCAGCACGGTGCCTTTTGGCACTGCAGTTCTCTTTCAGTCAAGGAGGCCGTTCGACAGGCAAAGGGAGTCTGCGCAGCACTGCTTTCGCGAGGCTCTTTGACGACTGGGGCACTCAACCCAGGCAAGCCAGAGAGCAGTACGTTGCCCTTGCTCTGAATGTGAAGAGCTTCCTCCAGGGGCTTGTTTAGGCTAAGGTTCCTCTAGAAGCCGGGAGCCGCCGTTCCGCCACGGAGAGGAGTCATCCTGCGCAATTGGCGAACGAGCTCCTATCCTGTGTGCCCCCAGGAGCGTCGCAGAGTTAAGGCACTCCGTGGTGGAGTCTGGCCTCATGGAAACCACTGCACACCCAACTGCCCCGACGTGAAACGCTGGAACTTTTACCTTGAGGCCTGAGGTGACCTTTCGTTTGGCCGGAGCGGAACATGTAGTGCCGTGGGAGGAGTTTCTAGCAAGGTATTGCCAGCACGGTTTTCCGCTTTGAGAGAACACGCAGCCTCGGCCCACAACGACAATCCTGCCGTGCAGAGACATCGGGCCGCTAGTGCTGTTCGGGCAGCTTTGAAGCCAAGCGCACGGCGCCTCCAAACGGGGAGAAAGCGTACTCTCCCATCCGCGTCCCGCTTTCAAGCTGAATGACTCAGCGTGTTTCTCGGAAGGTTCTGCCGAGCTATCTAGTACAAGGGAGAGAGTGCCTGCCTCTGCCGAGAAAGGTTTTGACGTGGGGATTGCTGGACGTGCGGAAGAGCGTTGCCCAGGCCGTGCCAAGTTTAGGCTTTGGTGATTCTGGATGTTCCCAAGGGTCCAGAATTGTCCCTGGGAAAGCTGTCCTTTTTCTCTTTCTCCGGCTGGAAGTAAACATCTGGCAACCGACTGCCGTACGCAGGCGTCCTGGGGGAGCACCCCCCCACCCCGGTTTCCTTCGGGACGCACATTGGTGTCTCACAGAAGAGCCCACATTCCCAACTGGGGGCACGCCAGCGTGGAATGTAAGGCTGTTTAGAACGGCGTACCTTGAGGCCGTGTGAAGGCCGTACAAACGAGAGCTTTCGAGCGAACAGGGCAGCGCTTCGCCATCGTCGTCGCACGTTCACGGAGCTTAATCAAACGAAGGCATTTACTTCCTGTGGCTCAAACGCAAGAGAGGAGTTGGAAGGCATCCAGTGCCCTTTGACAGTTGTTACAACGAACGTGAGTGCACGGTGTCTCGTGAAATAAAGCCCTAGCACTGTTGAAGCCCTCCGTTAAGGCATGCTTCTTCGCTCCTAGGGCACTCCGAGGTGTTACTGACGGGGGAAATCTGGACTTTTGCTTGAGGCCGGGGTGGGGCGAGGGGACTCACAGTTCTTGTGCCGGCGAGCTCCCGAGCGCTCCTGCTGAAGCTCCCAGCAAGGAACTGAGAGCAGCAGGCCTCACACGCGTAAACTCAGACTTCTGCTGTCACGAGTAAACTCAGACTTCTTATGGGAGGCCTTCCGGCAGCAAAGAGAAGGTGGGCGCGAGCAGTGTACTTCAGGCAGCTTAGGACCCGCCACTGTCTCGTTTACCACGGAGGGGAATAAGGTTTAGCCAGGGTCGCCCAGCTTCAAACCGGAGCTCCTCTAGGGATCCTCAGCGGTTTCTGCTTACCTCAAGGAAACACAACGGGAGGAACAGGGCCCTTCCGTGGAGGCCCGTTTGGGCACAGGGACCTCTGCGTGGGAGCTACTGGGTAAGTATGGCAGTCCCTTAGGTAGGCCTCAGTGACCAAGGCTCTCTGGCTCATGCCTAGCTGTGTAAAGAAGTGTGGCAAACGCACGTACTGCTCCTCAGGCTGGGCGCACAGCCTAGCTTTCGCTTCTATGAGAGTGCTGTCCCGAGTCTCTTCCTGGAGCCAGTCGTCAGCACGGTGCCTTTTGGCACTGCAGTTCTCTTTCAGTCAAGGAGGCCGTTCGACAGGCAAAGGGAGTCTGCGCAGCACTGCTTTCGCGAGGCTCTTTGACGACTGGGGCACTCAACCCAGGCAAGCCAGAGAGCAGTACGTTGCCCTTGCTCTGAATGTGAAGAGCTTCCTCCAGGGGCCTGTTTAGGCTAAGGTTCCTCTAGAAGCCGGGAGCCGCCGTTCCGCCACGGAGAGGAGTCATCCTGCGCAATTGGCGAACGAGCTCCTATCCTGTGTGCCCCCAGGAGCGTCGCAGAGTTAAGGCACTCCGTGGTGGAGTCTGGCCTCATGGAAACCACTGCACACCCAACTGCCCCGACGTGAAACGCTGGAACTTTTACCTTGAGGCCTGAGGTGACCTTTCGTTTGGCCGGAGCGGAACATGTAGTGCCGTGGGAGGAGTTTCTAGCAAGGTATTGCCAGCACGGTTTTCCGCTTTGAGAGAACACGCAGCCTCGGCCCACAACGACAATCCTGCCGTGCAGAGACGTCGGGCCGCTAGTGCTGTTCGGGCAGCTTTGAAGCCAAGCGCACGGCGCCTCCAAACGGGGAGAAAGCGTACTCTCCCATCCGCGTCCCGCTTTCAAGCTGAATGACGCAGCGTGTTTCTCGGAAGGTTCTGCCGAGCTATCTAGTACAAGGGAGAGAGTGCCTGCCTCTGCCGAGAAAGGTTTTGACGTGGGGATTGCTGGACGTGCGGAAGAGCGTTGCCCAGGCCGTGCCAAGTTTAGGCTTTGGTGATTCTGGATGTTCCCAAGGGTCCAGAATTGTCCCTGGGAAAGCTGTCCTTTTTCTCTTTCTCCGGCTGGAAGTAAACATCTGGCAACCGACTGCCGTACGCAGGCGTCCTGGGGGAGCCCCCCCCCACCCCGGTTTCCTTCGGGACGCACATTGGTGTCTCACAGAAGAGCCCACATTCCCAACTGGGGGCACGCCAGCGTGGAATGTAAGGCTGTTTAGAACGGCGTACCTTGAGGCCGTGTGAAGGCCGTACAAACGAGAGCTTTCGAGCGAACAGGGCAGCGCTTCGCCATCGTCGTCGCACGTTCACGGAGCTTAATCAAACGAAGGCATTTACTTCCTGTGGCTCAAACGCAAGAGAGGAGTTGGAAGGCATCCAGTGCCCTTTGACAGTTGTTACAACGAACGTGAGTGCACGGTGTCTCGTGAAATAAAGCCCTAGCACTGTTGAAGCCCTCCGTTAAGGCATGCTTCTTCGCTCCTAGGGCACTCCGAGGTGTTACTGACGGGGGAAATCTGGACTTTTGCTTGAGGCCGGGGTGGGGCGAGGGGACTCACAGTTCTTGTGCCGGCGAGCTCCCGAGCGCTCCTGCTGAAGCTCCCAGCAAGGAACTGAGAGCAGCAGGCCTCACACGCGTAAACTCAGACTTCTGCTGTCACGAGTAAACTCAGACTTCTTATGGGAGGCCTTCCGGCAGCAAAGAGAAGGTGGGCGCGAGCAGTGTACTTCAGGCAGCTTAGGACCCGCCACTGTCTCGTTTACCACGGAGGGGAATAAGGTTTAGCCAGGGTCACCCAGCTTCAAACCGGAGCTCCTCTAGGGATGCTCAGCGGTTTCTGCTTACCTCAAGGAAACACAACGGGAGGAACAGGGCCCTTCCGTGGAGGCCCGTTTGGGCACAGGGACCTCTGCGTGGGAGCTACTGGGTAAGTATGGCAGTCCCTTAGGTAGGCCTCAGTGACCAAGGCTCTCTGGCTCATGCCTAGCTGTGTAAAGAAGTGTGGCAAACGCACGTACTGCTCCTCAGGCTGGGCGCACAGCCTAGCTTTCGCTTCTATGAGAGTGCTGTCCCGAGTCTCTTCCTGGAGCCAGTCGTCAGCACGGTGCCTTTTGGCACTGCAGTTCTCTTTCAGTCAAGGAGGCCGTTCGACAGGCAAAGGGAGTCTGCGCAGCACTGCTTTCGCGAGGCTCTTTGACGACTGGGGCACTCAACCCAGGCAAGCCAGAGAGCAGTACGTTGCCCTTGCTCTGAATGTGAAGAGCTTCCTCCAGGGGCCTGTTTAGGCTAAGGTTCCTCTAGAAGCCGGGAGCCGCCGTTCCGCCACGGAGAGGAGTCATCCTGCGCAATTGGCGAACGAGCTCCTATCCTGTGTGCCCCCAGGAGCGTCGCAGAGTTAAGGCACTCCGTGGTGGAGTCTGGCCTCATGGAAACCACTGCACACCCAACTGCCCCGACGTGAAACGCTGGAACTTTTACCTTGAGGCCTGAGGTGACCTTTCGTTTGGCCGGAGCGGAACATGTAGTGCCGTGGGAGGAGTTTCTAGCAAGGTATTGCCAGCACGGTTTTCCGCTTTGAGAGAACACGCAGCCTCGGCCCACAACGACAATCCTGCCGTGCAGAGACGTCGGGCCGCTAGTGCTGTTCGGGCAGCTTTGAAGCCAAGCGCACGGCGCCTCCAAACGGGGAGAAAGCGTACTCTCCCATCCGCGTCCCGCTTTCAAGCTGAATGACGCAGCGTGTTTCTCGGAAGGTTCTGCCGAGCTATCTAGTACAAGGGAGAGAGTGCCTGCCTCTGCCGAGAAAGGTTTTGACGTGGGGATTGCTGGACGTGCGGAAGAGCGTTGCCCAGGCCGTGCCAAGTTTAGGCTTTGGTGATTCTGGATGTTCCCAAGGGTCCAGAATTGTCCCTGGGAAAGCTGTCCTTTTTCTCTTTCTCCGGCTGGAAGTAAACATCTGGCAACCGACTGCCGTACGCAGGCGTCCTGGGGGAGCCCCCCCCCACCCCGGTTTCCTTCGGGACGCACATTGGTGTCTCACAGAAGAGCCCACATTCCCAACTGGGGGCACGCCAGCGTGGAATGTAAGGCTGTTTAGAACGGCGTACCTTGAGGCCGTGTGAAGGCCGTACAAACGAGAGCTTTCGAGCGAACAGGGCAGCGCTTCGCCATCGTCGTCGCACGTTCACGGAGCTTAATCAAACGAAGGCATTTACTTCCTGTGGCTCAAACGCAAGAGAGGAGTTGGAAGGCATCCAGTGCCCTTTGACAGTTGTTACAACGAACGTGAGTGCACGGTGTCTCGTGAAATAAAGCCCTAGCACTGTTGAAGCCCTCCGTTAAGGCATGCTTCTTCGCTCCTAGGGCACTCCGAGGTGTTACTGACGGGGGAAATCTGGACTTTTGCTTGAGGCCGGGGTGGGGCGAGGGGACTCACAGTTCTTGTGCCGGCGAGCTCCCGAGCGCTCCTGCTGAAGCTCCCAGCAAGGAACTGAGAGCAGCAGGCCTCACACGCGTAAACTCAGACTTCTGCTGTCACGAGTAAACTCAGACTTCTTATGGGAGGCCTTCCGGCAGCAAAGAGAAGGTGGGCGCGAGCAGTGTACTTCAGGCAGCTTAGGACCCGCCACTGTCTCGTTTACCACGGAGGGGAATAAGGTTTAGCCAGGGTCGCCCAGCTTCAAACCGGAGCTCCTCTAGGGATGCTCAGCGGTTTCTGCTTACCTCAAGGAAACACAACGGGAGGAACAGGGCCCTTCCGTGGAGGCCCGTTTGGGCACAGGGACCTCTGCGTGGGAGCTACTGGGTAAGTATGGCAGTCCCTTAGGTAGGCCTCAGTGACCAAGGCTCTCTGGCTCATGCTTAGCTGTGTAAAGAAGTGTGGCAAACGCACGTACTGCTCCTCAGGCTGGGCGCACAGCCTAGCTTTCGCTTCTATGAGAGTGCTGTCCCGAGTCTCTTCCTGGAGCCAGTCGTCAGCACGGTGCCTTTTGGCACTGCAGTTCTCTTTCAGTCAAGGAGGCCGTTCGACAGGCAAAGGGAGTCTGCGCAGCACTGCTTTCGCGAGGCTCTTTGACGACTGGGGCACTCAACCCAGGCAAGCCAGAGAGCAGTACGTTGCCCTTGCTCTGAATGTGAAGAGCTTCCTCCAGGGGCCTGTTTAGGCTAAGGTTCCTCTAGAAGCCGGGAGCCGCCGTTCCGCCACGGAGAGGAGTCATCCTGCGCAATTGGCGAACGAGCTCCTATCCTGTGTGCCCCCAGGAGCGTCGCAGAGTTAAGGCACTCCGTGGTGGAGTCTGGCCTCATGGAAACCACTGCACACCCAACTGCCCCGACGTGAAACGCTGGAACTTACCTTGAGGCCTGAGGTCACCTTTCGTTTGGCCGGAGCGGAACATGTAGTGCCGTGGGAGGAGTTTCTAGCAAGGTATTGCCAGCACGGTTTTCCGCTTTGAGAGAACACGCAGCCTCGGCCCACAACGACAATCCTGCCGTGCAGAGACGTCGGGCCGCTAGTGCTGTTCGGGCAGCTTTGAAGCCAAGCGCACGGCGCCTCCAAACGGGGAGAAAGCGTACTCTCCCATCCGCGTCCCGCTTTCAAGCTGAATGACGCAGCGTGTTTCTCGGAAGGTTCTGCCGAGCTATCTAGTACAAGGGAGAGAGTGCCTGCCTCTGCCGAGAAAGGTTTTGACGTGGGGATTGCTGGACGTGCGGAAGAGCGTTGCCCAGGCCGTGCCAAGTTTAGGCTTTGGTGATTCTGGATGTTCCCAAGGGTCCAGAATTGTCCCTGGGAAAGCTGTCCTTTTTCTCTTTCTCCGGCTGGAAGTAAACATCTGGCAACCGACTGCCGTACGCAGGCGTCCTGGGGGAGCCCCCCCCCACCCCGGTTTCCTTCGGGACGCACATTGGTGTCTCACAGAAGAGCCCACATTCCCAACTGGGGGCACGCCAGCGTGGAATGTAAGGCTGTTTAGAACGGCGTACCTTGAGGCCGTGTGAAGGCCGTACAAACGAGAGCTTTCGAGCGAACAGGGCAGCGCTTCGCCATCGTCGTCGCACGTTCACGGAGCTTAATCAAACGAAGGCATTTACTTCCTGTGGCTCAAACGCAAGAGAGGAGTTGGAAGGCATCCAGTGCCCTTTGACAGTTGTTACAACGAACGTGAGTGCACGGTGTCTCGTGAAATAAAGCCCTAGCACTGTTGAAGCCCTCCGTTAAGGCATGCTTCTTCGCTCCTAGGGCACTCCGAGGTGTTACTGACGGGGGAAATCTGGACTTTTGCTTGAGGCCGGGGTGGGGCGAGGGGACTCACAGTTCTTGTGCCGGCGAGCTCCCGAGCGCTCCTGCTGAAGCTCCCAGCAAGGAACTGAGAGCAGCAGGCCTCACACGCGTAAACTCAGACTTCTGCTGTCACGAGTAAACTCAGACTTCTTATGGGAGGCCTTCCGGCAGCAAAGAGAAGGTGGGCGCGAGCAGTGTACTTCAGGCAGCTTAGGACCCGCCACTGTCTCGTTTACCACGGAGGGGAATAAGGTTTAGCCAGGGTCGCCCAGCTTCAAACCGGAGCTCCTCTAGGGATGCTCAGCGGTTTCTGCTTACCTCAAGGAAACACAACGGGAGGAACAGGGCCCTTCCGTGGAGGCCCGTTTGGGCACAGGGACCTCTGCGTGGGAGCTACTGGGTAAGTATGGCAGTCCCTTAGGTAGGCCTCAGTGACCAAGGCTCTCTGGCTCATGCCTAGCTGTGTAAAGAAGTGTGGCAAACGCACGTACTGCTCCTCAGGCTGGGCGCACAGCCTAGCTTTCGCTTCTATGAGAGTGCTGTCCCGAGTCTCTTCCTGGAGCCAGTCGTCAGCACGGTGCCTTTTGGCACTGCAGTTCTCTTTCAGTCAAGGAGGCCGTTCGACTGGCAAAGGGAGTCTGCGCAGCACTGCTTTCGCGAGGCTCTTTGACGACTGGGGCACTCAACCCAGGCAAGCCAGAGAGCAGTACGTTGCCCTTGCTCTGAATGTGAAGAGCTTCCTCCAGGGGCCTGTTTAGGCTAAGGTTCCTCTAGAAGCCGGGAGCCGCCGTTCCGCCACGGAGAGGAGTCATCCTGCGCAATTGGCGAACGAGCTCCTATCCTGTGTGCCCCCAGGAGCGTCGCAGAGTTAAGGCACTCCGTGGTGGAGTCTGGCCTCATGGAAACCACTGCACACCCAACTGCCCCGACGTGAAACGCTGGAACTTACCTTGAGGCCTGAGGTCACCTTTCGTTTGGCCGGAGCGGAACATGTAGTGCCGTGGGAGGAGTTTCTAGCAAGGTATTGCCAGCACGGTTTTCCGCTTTGAGAGAACACGCAGCCTCGGCCCACAACGACAATCCTGCCGTGCAGAGACGTCGGGCCGCTAGTGCTGTTCGGGCAGCTTTGAAGCCAAGCGCACGGCGCCTCCAAACGGGGAGAAAGCGTACTCTCCCTTCCGCGTCCCGCTTTCAAGCTGAATGACGCAGCGTGTTTCTCGGAAGGTTCTGCCGAGCTATCTAGTACAAGGGAGAGAGTGCCTGCCTCTGCCGAGAAAGGTTTTGACGTGGGGATTGCTGGACGTGCGGAAGAGCGTTGCCCAGGCCGTGCCAAGTTTAGGCTTTGGTGATTCTGGATGTTCCCAAGGGTCCAGAATTGTCCCTGGGAAAGCTGTCCTTTTTCTCTTTCTCCGGCTGGAAGTAAACATCTGGCAACCGACTGCCGTACGCAGGCGTCCTGGGGGAGCCCCCCCCCACCCCGGTTTCCTTCGGGACGCACATTGGTGTCTCACAGAAGAGCCCACATTCCCAACTGGGGGCACGCCAGCGTGGAATGTAAGGCTGTTTAGAACGGCGTACCTTGAGGCCGTGTGAAGGCCGTACAAACGAGAGCTTTCGAGCGAACAGGGCAGCGCTTCGCCATCGTCGTCGCACGTTCACGGAGCTTAATCAAACGAAGGCATTTACTTCCTGTGGCTCAAACGCAAGAGAGGAGTTGGAAGGCATCCAGTGCCCTTTGACAGTTGTTACAACGAACGTGAGTGCACGGTGTCTCGTGAAATAAAGCCCTAGCACTGTTGAAGCCCTCCGTTAAGGCATGCTTCTTCGCTCCTAGGGCACTCCGAGGTGTTACTGACGGGGGAAATCTGGACTTTTGCTTGAGGCCGGGGTGGGGCGAGGGGACTCACAGTTCTTGTGCCGGCGAGCTCCCGAGCGCTCCTGCTGAAGCTCCCAGCAAGGAACTGAGAGCAGCAGGCCTCACACGCGTAAACTCAGACTTCTGCTGTCACGAGTAAACTCAGACTTCTTATGGGAGGCCTTCCGGCAGCAAAGAGAAGGTGGGCGCGAGCAGTGTACTTCAGGCAGCTTAGGACCCGCCACTGTCTCGTTTACCACGGAGGGGAATAAGGTTTAGCCAGGGTCGCCCAGCTTCAAACCGGAGCTCCTCTAGGGATGCTCAGCGGTTTCTGCTTACCTCAAGGAAACACAACGGGAGGAACAGGGCCCTTCCGTGAAGGCCCGTTTGGGCACAGGGACCTCTGCGTGGGAGCTACTGGGTAAGTATGGCAGTCCCTTAGGTAGGCCTCAGTGACCAAGGCTCTCTGGCTCATGCCTAGCTGTGTAAAGAAGTGTGGCAAACGCACGTACTGCTCCTCAGGCTGGGCGCACAGCCTAGCTTTCGCTTCTATGAGAGTGCTGTCCCGAGTCTCTTCCTGGAGCCAGTCGTCAGCACGGTGCCTTTTGGCACTGCAGTTCTCTTTCAGTCAAGGAGGCCGTTCGACTGGCAAAGGGAGTCTGCGCAGCACTGCTTTCGCGAGGCTCTTTGACGACTGGGGCACTCAACCCAGGCAAGCCAGAGAGCAGTACGTTGCCCTTGCTCTGAATGTGAAGAGCTTCCTCCAGGGGCCTGTTTAGGCTAAGGTTCCTCTAGAAGCCGGGAGCCGCCGTTCCGCCACGGAGAGGAGTCATCCTGCGCAATTGGCGAACGAGCTCCTATCCTGTGTGCCCCCAGGAGCGTCGCAGAGTTAAGGCACTCCGTGGTGGAGTCTGGCCTCATGGAAACCACTGCACACCCAACTGCCCCGACGTGAAACGCTGGAACTTTTACCTTGAGGCCTGAGGTCACCTTTCGTTTGGCCGGAGCGGAACATGTAGTGCCGTGGGAGGAGTTTCTAGCAAGGTATTGCCAGCACGGTTTTCCGCTTTGAGAGAACACGCAGCCTCGGCCCACAACGACAATCCTGCCGTGCAGAGACGTCGGGCCGCTAGTGCTGTTCGGGCAGCTTTGAAGCCAAGCGCACGGCGCCTCCAAACGGGGAGAAAGCGTACTCTCCCATCCGCGTCCCGCTTTCAAGCTGAATGACGCAGCGTGTTTCTCGGAAGGTTCTGCCGAGCTATCTAGTACAAGGGAGAGAGTGCCTGCCTCTGCCGAGAAAGGTTTTGACGTGGGGATTGCTGGACGTGCGGAAGAGCGTTGCCCAGGCCGTGCCAAGTTTAGGCTTTGGTGATTCTGGATGTTCCCAAGGGTCCAGAATTGTCCCTGGGAAAGCTGTCTTTTTTCTCTTTCTCCGGCTGGAAGTAAACATCTGGCAACCGACTGCCGTACGCAGGCGTCCTGGGGGAGCCCCCCCCCACCCCGGTTTCCTTCGGGACGCACATTGGTGTCTCACAGAAGAGCCCACATTCCCAACTGGGGGCACGCCAGCGTGGAATGTAAGGCTGTTTAGAACGGCGTACCTTGAGGCCGTGTGAAGGCCGTACAAACGAGAGCTTTCGAGCGAACAGGGCAGCGCTTCGCCATCGTCGTCGCACGTTCACGGAGCTTAATCAAACGAAGGCATTTACTTCCTGTGGCTCAAACGCAAGAGAGGAGTTGGAAGGCATCCAGTGCCCTTTGACAGTTGTTACAACGAACGTGAGTGCACGGTGTCTCGTGATATAAAGCCCTAGCACTGTTGAAGCCCTCCGTTAAGGCATGCTTCTTCGCTCCTAGGGCACTCCGAGGTGTTACTGACGGGGGAAATCTGGACTTTTGCTTGAGGCCGGGGTGGGGCGAGGGGACTCACAGTTCTTGTGCCGGCGAGCTCCCGAGCGCTCCTGCTGAAGCTCCCAGCAAGGAACTGAGAGCAGCAGGCCTCACACGCGTAAACTCAGACTTCTGCTGTCACGAGTAAACTCAGACTTCTTATGGGAGGCCTTCCGGCAGCAAAGAGAAGGTGGGCGCGAGCAGTGTACTTCAGGCAGCTTAGGACCCGCCACTGTCTCGTTTACCACGGAGGGGAATAAGGTTTAGCCAGGGTCGCCCAGCTTCAAACCGGAGCTCCTCTAGGGATGCTCAGCGGTTTCTGCTTACCTCAAGGAAACACAACGGGAGGAACAGGGCCCTTCCGTGGAGGCCCGTTTGGGCACAGGGACCTCTGCGTGGGAGCTACTGGGTAAGTATGGCAGTCCCTTAGGTAGGCCTCAGTGACCAAGGCTCTCTGGCTCATGCCTAGCTGTGTAAAGAAGTGTGGCAAACGCACGTACCGCTCCTCAGGCTGGGCGCACAGCCTAGCTTTCGCTTCTATGAGAGTGCTGTCCCGAGTCTCTTCCTGGAGCCAGTCGTCAGCACGGTGCCTTTTGGCACTGCAGTTCTCTTTCAGTCAAGGAGGCCGTTCGACTGGCAAAGGGAGTCTGCGCAGCACTGCTTTCGCGAGGCTCTTTGACGACTGGGGCACTCAACCCAGGCAAGCCAGAGAGCAGTACGTTGCCCTTGCTCTGAATGTGAAGAGCTTCCTCCAGGGGCCTGTTTAGGCTAAGGTTCCTCTAGAAGCCGGGAGCCGCCGTTCCGCCACGGAGAGGAGTCATCCTGCGCAATTGGCGAACGAGCTCCTATCCTGTGTGCCCCCAGGAGCGTCGCAGAGTTAAGGCACTCCGTGGTGGAGTCTGGCCTCATGGAAACCACTGCACACCCAACTGCCCCGACGTGAAACGCTGGAACTTACCTTGAGGCCTGAGGTCACCTTTCGTTTGGCCGGAGCGGAACATGTAGTGCCGTGGGAGGAGTTTCTAGCAAGGTATTGCCAGCACGGTTTTCCGCTTTGAGAGAACACGCAGCCTCGGCCCACAACGACAATCCTGCCGTGCAGAGACGTCGGGCCGCTAGTGCTGTTCGGGCAGCTTTGAAGCCAAGCGCACGGCGCCTCCAAACGGGGAGAAAGCGTACTCTCCCATCCGCGTCCCGCTTTCAAGCTGAATGACGCAGCGTGTTTCTCGGAAGGTTCTGCCGAGCTATCTAGTACAAGGGAGAGAGTGCCTGCCTCTGCCGAGAAAGGTTTTGACGTGGGGATTGCTGGACGTGCGGAAGAGCGTTGCCCAGGCCGTGCCAAGTTTAGGCTTTGGTGATTCTGGATGTTCCCAAGGGTCCAGAATTGTCCCTGGGAAAGCTGTCCTTTTTCTCTTTCTCCGGCTGGAAGTAAACATCTGGCAACCGACTGCCGTACGCAGGCGTCCTGGGGGAGCCCCCCCCCACCCCGGTTTCCTTCGGGACGCACATTGGTGTCTCACAGAAGAGCCCACATTCCCAACTGGGGGCACGCCAGCGTGGAATGTAAGGCTGTTTAGAACGGCGTACCTTGAGGCCGTGTGAAGGCCGTACAAACGAGAGCTTTCGAGCGAACAGGGCAGCGCTTCGCCATCGTCGTCGCACGTTCACGGAGCTTAATCAAACGAAGGCATTTACTTCCTGTGGCTCAAACGCAAGAGAGGAGTTGGAAGGCATCCAGTGCCCTTTGACAGTTGTTACAACGAACGTGAGTGCACGGTGTCTCGTGAAATAAAGCCCTAGCACTGTTGAAGCCCTCCGTTAAGGCATGCTTCTTCGCTCCTAGGGCACTCCGAGGTGTTACTGACGGGGGAAATCTGGACTTTTGCTTGAGGCCGGGGTGGGGCGAGGGGACTCACAGTTCTTGTGCCGGCGAGCTCCCGAGCGCTCCTGCTGAAGCTCCCAGCAAGGAACTGAGAGCAGCAGGCCTCACACGCGTAAACTCAGACTTCTGCTGTCACGAGTAAACTCAGACTTCTTATGGGAGGCCTTCCGGCAGCAAAGAGAAGGTGGGCGCGAGCAGTGTACTTCAGGCAGCTTAGGACCCGCCACTGTCTCGTTTACCACGGAGGGGAATAAGGTTTAGCCAGGGTCGCCCAGCTTCAAACCGGAGCTCCTCTAGGGATGCTCAGCGGTTTCTGCTTACCTCAAGGAAACACAACGGGAGGAACAGGGCCCTTCCGTGGAGGCCCGTTTGGGCACAGGGACCTCTGCGTGGGAGCTACTGGGTAAGTATGGCAGTCCCTTAGGTAGGCCTCAGTGACCAAGGCTCTCTGGCTCATGCCTAGCTGTGTAAAGAAGTGTGGCAAACGCACGTACTGCTCCTCAGGCTGGGCGCACAGCCTAGCTTTCGCTTCTATGAGAGTGCTGTCCCGAGTCTCTTCCTGGAGCCAGTCGTCAGCACGGTGCCTTTTGGCACTGCAGTTCTCTTTCAGTCAAGGAGGCCGTTCGACAGGCAAAGGGAGTCTGCGCAGCACTGCTTTCGCGAGGCTCTTTGACGACTGGGGCACTCAACCCAGGCAAGCCAGAGAGCAGTACGTTGCCCTTGCTCTGAATGTGAAGAGCTTCCTCCAGGGGCCTGTTTAGGCTAAGGTTCCTCTAGAAGCCGGGAGCCCCGTTCCGCCACGGAGAGGAGTCATCCTGCGCAATTGGCGAACGAGCTCCTATCCTGTGTGCCCCCAGGAGCGTCGCAGAGTTAAGGCACTCCGTGGTGGAGTCTGGCCTCATGGAAACCACTGCACACCCAACTCCCCCGACGTGAAACGCTGGAACTTACCTTGAGGCCTGAGGTCACCTTTCGTTTGGCCGGAGCGGAACATGTAGTGCCGTGGGAGGAGTTTCTAGCAAGGTATTGCCAGCACGGTTTTCCGCTTTGAGAGAACACGCAGCCTCGGCCCACAACGACAATCCTGCCGTGCAGAGACGTCGGGCCGCTAGTGCTGTTCGGGCAGCTTTGAAGCCAAGCGCACGGCGCCTCCAAACGGGGAGAAAGCGTACTCTCCCATCCGCGTCCCGCTTTCAAGCTGAATGACGCAGCGTGTTTCTCGGAAGGTTCTGCCGAGCTATCTAGTACAAGGGAGAGAGTGCCTGCCTCTGCCGAGAAAGGTTTTGACGTGGGGATTGCTGGACGTGCGGAAGAGCGTTGCCCAGGCCGTGCCAAGTTTAGGCTTTGGTGATTCTGGATGTTCCCAAGGGTCCAGAATTGTCCCTGGGAAAGCTGTCCTTTTTCTCTTTCTCCGGCTGGAAGTAAACATCTGGCAACCGACTGCCGTACGCAGGCGTCCTGGGGGAGCCCCCCCCCACCCCGGTTTCCTTCGGGACGCACATTGGTGTCTCACAGAAGAGCCCACATTCCCAACTGGGGGCACGCCAGCGTGGAATGTAAGGCTGTTTAGAACGGCGTACCTTGAGGCCGTGTGAAGGCCGTACAAACGAGAGCTTTCGAGCGAACAGGGCAGCGCTTCGCCATCGTCGTCGCACGTTCACGGAGCTTAATCAAACGAAGGCATTTACTTCCTGTGGCTCAAACGCAAGAGAGGAGTTGGAAGGCATCCAGTGCCCTTTGACAGTTGTTACAACGAACGTGAGTGCACGGTGTCTCGTGAAATAAAGCCCTAGCACTGTTGAAGCCCTCCGTTAAGGCATGCTTCTTCGCTCCTAGGGCACTCCGAGGTGTTACTGACGGGGGAAATCTGGACTTTTGCTTGAGGCCGGGGTGGGGCGAGGGGACTCACAGTTCTTGTGCCGGCGAGCTCCCGAGCGCTCCTGCTGAAGCTCCCAGCAAGGAACTGAGAGCAGCAGGCCTCACACGCGTAAACTCAGACTTCTGCTGTCACGAGTAAACTCAGACTTCTTATGGGAGGCCTTCCGGCAGCAAAGAGAAGGTGGGCGCGAGCAGTGTACTTCAGGCAGCTTAGGACCCGCCACTGTCTCGTTTACCACGGAGGGGAATAAGGTTTAGCCAGGGTCGCCCAGCTTCAAACCGGAGCTCCTCTAGGGATGCTCAGCGGTTTCTGCTTACCTCAAGGAAACACAACGGGAGGAACAGGGCCCTTCCGTGGAGGCCCGTTTGGGCACAGGGACCTCTGCGTGGGAGCTACTGGGTAAGTATGGCAGTCCCTTAGGTAGGCCTCAGTGACCAAGGCTCTCTGGCTCATGCCTAGCTGTGTAAAGAAGTGTGGCAAACGCACGTACTGCTCCTCAGGCTGGGCGCACAGCCTAGCTTTCGCTTCTATGAGAGTGCTGTCCCGAGTCTCTTCCTGGAGCCAGTCGTCAGCACGGTGCCTTTTGGCACTGCAGTTCTCTTTCAGTCAAGGAGGCCGTTCGACAGGCAAAGGGAGTCTGCGCAGCACTGCTTTCGCGAGGCTCTTTGACGACTGGGGCACTCAACCCAGGCAAGCCAGAGAGCAGTACGTTGCCCTTGCTCTGAATGTGAAGAGCTTCCTCCAGGGGCCTGTTTAGGCTAAGGTTCCTCTAGAAGCCGGGAGCCGCCGTTCCGCCACGGAGAGGAGTCATCCTGCGCAATTGGCGAACGAGCTCCTATCCTGTGTGCCCCCAGGAGCGTCGCAGAGTTAAGGCACTCCGTGGTGGAGTCTGGCCTCATGGAAACCACTGCACACCCAACTGCCCCGACGTGAAACGCTGGAACTTTTACCTTGAGGCCTGAGGTGACCTTTCGTTTGGCCGGAGCGGAACATGTAGTGCCGTGGGAGGAGTTTCTAGCAAGGTATTGCCAGCACGGTTTTCCGCTTTGAGAGAACACGCAGCCTCGGCCCACAACGACAATCCTGCCGTGCAGAGACGTCGGGCCGCTAGTGCTGTTCGGGCAGCTTTGAAGCCAAGCGCACGGCGCCTCCAAACGGGGAGAAAGCGTACTCTCCCATCCGCGTCCCGCTTTCAAGCTGAATGACGCAGCGTGTTTCTCGGAAGGTTCTGCCGAGCTATCTAGTACAAGGGAGAGAGTGCCTGCCTCTGCCGAGAAAGGTTTTGACGTGGGGATTGCTGGACGTGCGGAAGAGCGTTGCCCAGGCCGTGCCAAGTTTAGGCTTTGGTGATTCTGGATGTTCCCAAGGGTCCAGAATTGTCCCTGGGAAAGCTGTCCTTTTTCTCTTTCTCCGGCTGGAAGTAAACATCTGGCAACCGACTGCCGTACGCAGGCGTCCTGGGGGAGCCCCCCCCCACCCCGGTTTCCTTCGGGACGCACATTGGTGTCTCACAGAAGAGCCCACATTCCCAACTGGGGGCACGCCAGCGTGGAATGTAAGGCTGTTTAGAACGGCGTACCTTGAGGCCGTGTGAAGGCCGTACAAACGAGAGCTTTCGAGCGAACAGGGCAGCGCTTCGCCATCGTCGTCGCACGTTCACGGAGCTTAATCAAACGAAGGCATTTACTTCCTGTGGCTCAAACGCAAGAGAGGAGTTGGAAGGCATCCAGTGCCCTTTGACAGTTGTTACAACGAACGTGAGTGCACGGTGTCTCGTGAAATAAAGCCCTAGCACTGTTGAAGCCCTCCGTTAAGGCATGCTTCTTCGCTCCTAGGGCACTCCGAGGTGTTACTGACGGGGGAAATCTGGACTTTTGCTTGAGGCCGGGGTGGGGCGAGGGGACTCACAGTTCTTGTGCCGGCGAGCTCCCGAGCGCTCCTGCTGAAGCTCCCAGCAAGGAACTGAGAGCAGCAGGCCTCACACGCGTAAACTCAGACTTCTGCTGTCACGAGTAAACTCAGACTTCTTATGGGAGGCCTTCCGGCAGCAAAGAGAAGGTGGGCGCGAGCAGTGTACTTCAGGCAGCTTAGGACCCGCCACTGTCTCGTTTACCACGGAGGGGAATAAGGTTTAGCCAGGGTCGCCCAGCTTCAAACCGGAGCTCCTCTAGGGATGCTCAGCGGTTTCTGCTTACCTCAAGGAAACACAACGGGAGGAACAGGGCCCTTCCGTGGAGGCCCGTTTGGGCACAGGGACCTCTGCGTGGGAGCTACTGGGTAAGTATGGCAGTCCCTTAGGTAGGCCTCAGTGACCAAGGCTCTCTGGCTCATGCCTAGCTGTGTAAAGAAGTGTGGCAAACGCACGTACTGCTCCTCAGGCTGGGCGCACAGCCTAGCTTTCGCTTCTATGAGAGTGCTGTCCCGAGTCTCTTCCTGGAGCCAGTCGTCAGCACGGTGCCTTTTGGCACTGCAGTTCTCTTTCAGTCAAGGAGGCCGTTCGACTGGCAAAGGGAGTCTGCGCAGCACTGCTTTCGCGAGGCTCTTTGACGACAGGGGCACTCAACCCAGGCAAGCCAGAGAGCAGTACGTTGCCCTTGCTCTGAATGTGAAGAGCTTCCTCCAGGGGCCTGTTTAGGCTAAGGTTCCTCTAGAAGCCGGGAGCCGCCGTTCCGCCACGGAGAGGAGTCATCCTGCGCAATTGGCGAACGAGCTCCTATCCTGTGTGCCCCCAGGAGCGTCGCAGAGTTAAGGCACTCCGTGGTGGAGTCTGGCCTCATGGAAACCACTGCACACCCAACTCCCCCGACGTGAAACGCTGGAACTTACCTTGAGGCCTGAGGTCACCTTTCGTTTGGCCGGAGCGGAACATGTAGTGCCGTGGGAGGAGTTTCTAGCAAGGTATTGCCAGCACGGTTTTCCGCTTTGAGAGAACACGCAGCCTCGGCCCACAACGACAATCCTGCCGTGCAGAGACGTCGGGCCGCTAGTGCTGTTCGGGCAGCTTTGAAGCCAAGCGCACGGCGCCTCCAAACGGGGAGAAAGCGTACTCTCCCATCCGCGTCCCGCTTTCAAGCTGAATGACGCAGCGTGTTTCTCGGAAGGTTCTGCCGAGCTATCTAGTACAAGGGAGAGAGTGCCTGCCTCTGCCGAGAAAGGTTTTGACGTGGGGATTGCTGGACGTGCGGAAGAGCGTTGCCCAGGCCGTGCCAAGTTTAGGCTTTGGTGATTCTGGATGTTCCCAAGGGTCCAGAATTGTCCCTGGGAAAGCTGTCCTTTTTCTCTTTCTCCGGCTGGAAGTAAACATCTGGCAACCGACTGCCGTACGCAGGCGTCCTGGGGGAGCCCCCCCCCACCCCGGTTTCCTTCGGGACGCACATTGGTGTCTCACCGAAGAGCCCACATTCCCAACTGGGGGCACGCCAGCGTGGAATGTAAGGCTGTTTAGAACGGCGTACCTTGAGGCCGTGTGAAGGCCGTACAAACGAGAGCTTTCGAGCGAACAGGGCAGCGCTTCGCCATCGTCGTCGCACGTTCACGGAGCTTAATCAAACGAAGGCATTTACTTCCTGTGGCTCAAACGCAAGAGAGGAGTTGGAAGGCATCCAGTGCCCTTTGACAGTTGTTACAACGAACGTGAGTGCACGGTGTCTCGTGAAATAAAGCCCTAGCACTGTTGAAGCCCTCCGTTAAGGCATGCTTCTTCGCTCCTAGGGCACTCCGAGGTGTTACTGACGGGGGAAATCTGGACTTTTGCTTGAGGCCGGGGTGGGGCGAGGGGACTCACAGTTCTTGTGCCGGCGAGCTCCCGAGCGCTCCTGCTGAAGCTCCCAGCAAGGAACTGAGAGCAGCAGGCCTCACACGCGTAAACTCAGACTTCTGCTGTCACGAGTAAACTCAGACTTCTTATGGGAGGCCTTCCGGCAGCAAAGAGAAGGTGGGCGCGAGCAGTGTACTTCAGGCAGCTTAGGACCCGCCACTGTCTCGTTTACCACGGAGGGGAATAAGGTTTAGCCAGGGTCGCCCAGCTTCAAACCGGAGCTCCTCTAGGGATGCTCAGCGGTTTCTGCTTACCTCAAGGAAACACAACGGGAGGAACAGGGCCCTTCCGTGAAGGCCCGTTTGGGCACAGGGACCTCTGCGTGGGAGCTACTGGGTAAGTATGGCAGTCCCTTAGGTAGGCCTCAGTGACCAAGGCTCTCTGGCTCATGCCTAGCTGTGTAAAGAAGTGTGGCAGACGCACGTACTGCTTGCTCCTCAGGCTGGGCGCACAGCCTAGCTTTCGCTTCTACGAGAGTGCTGTCCCGAGTCTCTTCCTGGAGCCAGTCGTCAGCACGGTGCCTTTTGGCACTGCAGTTCTCTTTCAGTCAAGGAGGCCGCTCGACTGGCAAAGGGAGTCTGCGCAGCACTGCTTTCGCGAGGCTCTTTGACGACTGGGGCACTCAACCCAGGCAAGCCGGAGAGCAGTACGTTGCCCTTGCTCTGAATGTGAAGAGCTTCCTCCAGGGGCCTGTTTAGGCTAAGGTTCCTCTAGAAGCCGGGAGCCGCCGTTCCGCCACGGAGAGGAGTCATCCTGCGCAATTGGCGAACGAGCTCCTATCCTGTGTGCCCCCAGGAGCGTCGCAGAGTTAAGGCACTCCGTGGTGGAGGCTGGCCTCATGGAAACCACTGCACACCCAACTCCCCCGACGTGAAACGCTGGAACTTACCTTGAGGCCCGAGGTCACCTTTCGTTTGGCCGGAGCTGAGCATGTAGTGCCGTGGGCGGAGTTTCTAGCAAGGTATTGCCAGCACGGTTTTCCGCTTTGAGAGAACACGCAGCCTCGGCCCACAACGACAATCCTGCCGTGCAGAGACGTCGGGCCGCTAGTGCTGTTCGGGCAGCTTTGAAGCCAAGCGCACGGCGCCTCCAAACGGGGAGAAAGCGTACACTCCCTTCCGCGTCCCGCTTTCAAGCTGAATGACGCAGCGTGTTTCTCGGAAGGTTCTGCCGAGCTATCTAGTACAAGGGAGAGAGTGCCTGCCTCTGCCGAGAAAGGTTTTGACGTGGGGATTGCTGGACGTGCGGAAGAGCGTTGCCCAGGCCGTGCCAAGTTTAGGCTTTGGTGATTCTGGATGTTCCCAAGGGTCCAGAATTGTCCCTGGGAAAGCTGTCTTTTTTCTCTTTCTCCGGCTGGAAGTAAACATCTGGCAACCGACTGCCGTACGCAGGCGTCCTGGGGGAGCCCCCCCCACCCCGGTTTCCTTCGGGACGCACATTGGTGTCTCACCGAAGAGCCCACATTCCCAACTGGGGGCACGCCAGCGTGGAATGTAAGGCTGTTTAGAACGGCGTACCTTGAGGCCGTGTGAAGGCCGTACAAACGAGAGCTTTCGAGCGAACAGGGCAGCGCTTCGCCATCGTCGTCGCACGTTCACGGAGCTTAATCAAACGAAGGCATTTACTTCCTGTGGCTCAAACGCAAGAGAGGAGTTGGAAGGCATCCAGTGCCCTTTGACAGTTGTTACAACGAACGTGAGTGCACGGTGTCTCGTGAAATAAAGCCCTAGCACTGTTGAAGCCCTCCGTTAAGGCATGCTTCTTCGCTCCTAGGGCACTCCGAGGTGTTACTGACGGGGGAAATCTGGACTTTTGCTTGAGGCCGGGGTGGGGCGAGGGGACTCACAGTTCTTGTGCCGGCGAGCTCCCGAGCGCTCCTGCTGAAGCTCCCAGCAAGGAACTGAGAGCAGCAGGCCTCACACGCGTAAACTCAGACTTCTGCTGTCACGAGTAAACTCAGACTTCTTATGGGAGGCCTTCCGGCAGCAAAGAGAAGGTGGGCGCGAGCAGTGTACTTCAGGCAGCTTAGGACCCGCCACTGTCTCGTTTACCACGGAGGGGAATAAGGTTTAGCCAGGGTCGCCCAGCTTCAAACCGGAGCTCCTCTAGGGATGCTCAGCGGTTTCTGCTTACCTCAAGGAAACACAACGGGAGGAACAGGGCCCTTCCGTGGAGGCCCGTTTGGGCACAGGGACCTCTGCGTGGGAGCTACTGGGTAAGTATGGCAGTCCCTTAGGTAGGCCTCAGTGACCAAGGCTCTCTGGCTCATGCCTAGCTGTGTAAAGAAGTGTGGCAAACGCACGTACTGCTCCTCAGGCTGGGCGCACAGCCTAGCTTTCGCTTCTATGAGAGTGCTGTCCCGAGTCTCTTCCTGGAGCCAGTCGTCAGCACGGTGCCTTTTGGCACTGCAGTTCT
This sequence comes from Delphinus delphis, assembly GCF_949987515.2. Classification (NCBI taxonomy): domain Eukaryota; kingdom Metazoa; phylum Chordata; class Mammalia; order Artiodactyla; family Delphinidae; genus Delphinus; species Delphinus delphis. The sequence goes on along the minus strand of NW_027192912.1, from coordinate 49,525 downwards.
CTTTCAGTCAAGGAGGCCGTTCGACTGGCAAAGGGAGTCTGCGCAGCACTGCTTTCGCGAGGCTCTTTGACGACTGGGGCACTCAACCCAGGCAAGCCAGAGAGCAGTACGTTGCCCTTGCTCTGAATGTGAAGAGCTTCCTCCAGGGGCCTGTTTAGGCTAAGGTTCCTCTAGAAGCCGGGAGCCGCCGTTCCGCCACGGAGAGGAGTCATCCTGCGCAATTGGCGAACGAGCTCCTATCCTGTGTGCCCCCAGGAGCGTCGCAGAGTTAAGGCACTCCGTGGTGGAGTCTGGCTTCATGGAAACCACTGCACACCCAACTCCCCCGACGTGAAACGCTGGAACTTTTACCTTGAGGCCCGAGGTGACCTTTCGTTTGGCCGGAGCGGAACATGTAGTGCCGTGGGAGGAGTTTCTAGCAAGGTATTGCCAGCACGGTTTTCCGCTTTGAGAGAACACGCAGCCTCGGCCCACAACGACAATCCTGCCGTTCAGAGACGTCGGGCCGCTAGTGCTGTTCGGGCAGCTTTGAAGCCAAGCGCACGGCGCCTCCAAACGGGGAGAAAGCGTACTCTCCCATCCGCGTCCCGCTTTCAAGCTGAATGACGCAGCGTGTTTCTCGGAAGGTTCTGCCGAGCTATCTAGTACAAGGGAGAGAGTACCTGCCTCTGCCGAGAAAGGTTTTGACGTGGGGATTGCTGGACGTGCGGAAGAGCGTTGCCCAGGCCGTGCCAAGTTTAGGCTTTGGTGATTCTGGATGTTCCCAAGGGTCCAGAATTGTCCCTGGGAAAGCTGTCCTTTTTCTCTTTCTCCGGCTGGAAGTAAACATCTGGCAACCGACTGCCGTACGCAGGCGTCCTGGGGGAGCCCCCCCCACCCCGGTTTCCTTCGGGACGCACATTGGTGTCTCACAGAAGAGCCCACATTCCCAACTGGGGGCACGCCAGCGTGGAATGTAAGGCTGTTTAGAACGGCGTACCTTGAGGCCGTGTGAAGGCCGTACAAACGAGAGCTTTCGAGCGAACAGGGCAGCGCTTCGCCATCGTCGTCGCACGTTCACGGAGCTTAATCAAACGAAGGCATTTACTTCCTGTGGCTCAAACGCAAGAGAGGAGTTGGAAGGCATCCAGTGCCCTTTGACAGTTGTTACAACGAACGTGAGTGCACGGTGTCTCGTGAAATAAAGCCCTAGCACTGTTGAAGCCCTCCGTTAAGGCATGCTTCTTCGCTCCTAGGGCACTCCGAGGTGTTACTGACGGGGGAAATCTGGACTTTTGCTTGAGGCCGGGGTGGGGCGAGGGGACTCACAGTTCTTGTGCCGGCGAGCTCCCGAGCGCTCCTGCTGAAGCTCCCAGCAAGGAACTGAGAGCAGCAGGCCTCACACGCGTAAACTCAGACTTCTGCTGTCACGAGTAAACTCAGACTTCTTATGGGAGGCCTTCCGGCAGCAAAGAGAAGGTGGGCGCGAGCAGTGTACTTCAGGCAGCTTAGGACCCGCCACTGTCTCGTTTACCACGGAGGGGAATAAGGTTTAGCCAGGGTCGCCCAGCTTCAAACCGGAGCTCCTCTAGGGATGCTCAGCGGTTTCTGCTTACCTCAAGGAAACACAACGGGAGGAACAGGGCCCTTCCGTGGAGGCCCGTTTGGGCACAGGGACCTCTGCGTGGGAGCTACTGGGTAAGTATGGCAGTCCCTTAGGTAGGCCTCAGTGACCAAGGCTCTCTGGCTCATGCCTAGCTGTGTAAAGAAGTGTGGCAAACGCACGTACTGCTCCTCAGGCTGGGCGCACAGCCTAGCTTTCGCTTCTATGAGAGTGCTGTCCCGAGTCTCTTCCTGGAGCCAGTCGTCAGCACGGTGCCTTTTGGCACTGCAGTTCTCTTTCAGTCAAGGAGGCCGTTCGACTGGCAAAGGGAGTCTGCGCAGCACTGCTTTCGCGAGGCTCTTTGACGACTGGGGCACTCAACCCAGGCAAGCCAGAGAGCAGTACGTTGCCCTTGCTCTGAATGTGAAGAGCTTCCTCCAGGGGACTGTTTAGGCTAAGGTTCCTCTAGAAGCCGGGAGCCGCCGTTCCGCCACGGAGAGGAGTCATCCTGCGCAATTGGCGAACGAGCTCCTATCCTGTGTGCCCCCAGGAGCGTCGCAGAGTTAAGGCACTCCGTGGTGGAGTCTGGCCTCACGTAAACCACTGCACACCCAACTCCCCCGACGTGAAACGCTGGAACTTTTACCTTGAGGCCTGAGGTGACCTTTCGTTTGGCCGGAGCGGAACATGTAGTGCCGTGGGAGGAGTTTCTAGCAAGGTATTGCCAGCACGGTTTTCCGCTTTGAGAGAACACGCAGCCTCGGCCCACAACGACAATCCTGCCGTGCAGAGACGTCGGGCCGCTAGTGCTGTTCGGGCAGCTTTGAAGCCAAGCGCACGGCGCCTCCAAACGGGGAGAAAGCGTACTCTCCCATCCGCGTCCCGCTTTCAAGCTGAATGACGCAGCGTGTTTCTCGGAAGGTTCTGCCGAGCTATCTAGTACAAGGGAGAGAGTGCCTGCCTCTGCCGAGAAAGGTTTTGACGTGGGGATTGCTGGACGTGCGGAAGAGCGTTGCCCAGGCCGTGCCAAGTTTAGGCTTTGGTGATTCTGGATGTTCCCAAGGGTCCAGAATTGTCCCTGGGAAAGCTGTCCTTTTTCTCTTTCTCCGGCTGGAAGTAAACATCTGGCAACCGACTGCCGTACGCAGGCGTCCTGGGGGAGCCCCCCCCACCCCGGTTTCCTTCGGGACGCACATTGGTGTCTCACCGAAGAGCCCACATTCCCAACTGGGGGCACGCCAGCGTGGAATGTAAGGTTGTTTAGAACGGCGAACCTTGAGGCCGCGTGAAGGCCGTACAAACGAGAGCTTTCGAGCGAACAGGGCAGCGCTTCGCCATCGTCGTCGCACGTTCACGGAGCTTAATCAAACGAAGGCATTTACTTCCTGTGGCTCAAACGCAAGAGAGGAGTTGGAAGGCATCCAGTGCCCTTTGACAGTTGTTACAACGAACGTGAGTGCACGGTGTCTCGTGAAATAAAGCCCTAGCACTGTTGAAGCCCTCCGTTAAGGCATGCTTCTTCGCTCCTAGGGCACTCCGAGGTGTTACTGACGGGGGAAATCTGGACTTTTGCTTGAGGCCGGGGTGGGGCGAGGGGACTCACAGTTCTTGTGCCGGCGAGCTCCCGAGCGCTCCTGCTGAAGCTCCCAGCAAGGAACTGAGAGCAGCAGGCCTCACACGCGTAAACTCAGACTTCTGCTGTCACGAGTAAACTCAGACTTCTTATGGGAGGCCTTCCGGCAGCAAAGAGAAGGTGGGCGCGAGCAGTGTACTTCAGGCAGCTTAGGACCCGCCACTGTCTCGTTTACCACGGAGGGGAATAAGGTTTAGCCAGGGTCGCCCAGCTTCAAACCGGAGCTCCTCTAGGGATGCTCAGCGGTTTCTGCTTACCTCAAGGAAACACAACGGGAGGAACAGGGCCCTTCCGTGGAGGCCCGTTTGGGCACAGGGACCTCTGCGTGGGAGCTACTGGGTAAGGATGGCAGTCCCTTAGGTAGGCCTCAGTGACCAAGGCTCTCTGGCTCATGCCTAGCTGTGTAAAGAAGTGTGGCAAACGCACGTACTGCTCCTCAGGCTGGGCGCACAGCCTAGCTTTCGCTTCTATGAGAGTGCTGTCCCGAGTCTCTTCCTGGAGCCAGTCGTCAGCACGGTGCCTTTTGGCACTGCAGTTCTCTTTCAGTCAAGGAGGCCGTTCGACTGGCAAAGGGAGTCTGTGCAGCACTGCTTTCGCGAGGCTCTTTGACGACTGGGGCACTCAACCCAGGCAAGCCAGAGAGCAGTACGTTGCCCTTGCTCTGAATGTGAAGAGCTTCCTCCAGGGGCCTGTTTAGGCTAAGGTTCCTCTAGAAGCCGGGAGCCGCCGTTCCGCCACGGAGAGGAGTCATCCTGCGCAATTGGCGAACGAGCTCCTATCCTGTGTGCCCCCAGGAGCGTCGCAGAGTTAAGGCACTCCGTGGTGGAGTCTGGCCTCATGGAAACCACTGCACACCCAACTGCCCCGACGTGAAACGCTGGAACTTTTACCTTGAGGCCTGAGGTGACCTTTCGTTTGGCCGGAGCGGAACATGTAGTGCCGTGGGAGGAGTTTCTAGCAAGGTATTGCCAGCACGGTTTTCCGCTTTGAGAGAACACGCAGCCTCGGCCCACAACGACAATCCTGCCGTGCAGAGACGTCGGGCCGCTAGTGCTGTTCGGGCAGCTTTGAAGCCAAGCGCACGGCGCCTCCAAACGGGGAGAAAGCGTACTCTCCCATCCGCGTCCCGCTTTCAAGCTGAATGACGCAGCGTGTTTCTCGGAAGGTTCTGCCGAGCTATCTAGTACAAGGGAGAGAGTGCCTGCCTCTGCCGAGAAAGGTTTTGACGTGGGGATTGCTGGACGTGCGGAAGAGCGTTGCCCAGGCCGTGCCAAGTTTAGGCTTTGGTGATTCTGGATGTTCCCAAGGGTCCAGAATTGTCCCTGGGAAAGCTGTCCTTTTTCTCTTTCTCCGGCTGGAAGTAAACATCTGGCAACCGACTGCCGTACGCAGGCGTCCTGGGGGAGCCCCCCCCCGACCCCGGTTTCCTTCGGGACGCACATTGGTGTCTCACAGAAGAGCCCACATTCCCAACTGGGGGCACGCCAGCGTGGAATGTAAGGCTGTTTAGAACGGCGTACCTTGAGGCCGTGTGAAGGCCGTACAAACGAGAGCTTTCGAGCGAACAGGGCAGCGCTTCGCCATCGTCGTCGCACGTTCACGGAGCTTAATCAAACGAAGGCATTTACTTCCTGTGGCTCAAACGCAAGAGAGGAGTTGGAAGGCATCCAGTGCCCTTTGACAGTTGTTACAACGAACGTGAGTGCACGGTGTCTCGTGAAATAAAGCCCTAGCACTGTTGAAGCCCTCCGTTAAGGCATGCTTCTTCGCTCCTAGGGCACTCCGAGGTGTTACTGACGGGGGAAATCTGGACTTTTGCTTGAGGCCGGGGTGGGGCGAGGGGACTCACAGTTCTTGTGCCGGCGAGCTCCCGAGCGCTCCTGCTGAAGCTCCCAGCAAGGAACTGAGAGCAGCAGGCCTCACACGCGTAAATTCAGACTTCTGCTGTCACGAGTAAACTCAGACTTCTTATGGGAGGCCTTCCGGCAGCAAAGAGAAGGTGGGCGCGAGCAGTGTACTTCAGGCAGCTTAGGACCCGCCACTGTCTCGTTTACCACGGAGGGGAATAAGGTTTAGCCAGGGTCGCCCAGCTTCAAACCGGAGCTCCTCTAGGGATGCTCAGCGGTTTCTGCTTACCTCAAGGAAACACAACGGGAGGAACAGGGCCCTTCCGTGAAGGCCCGTTTGGGCACAGGGACCTCTGCGTGGGAGCTACTGGGTAAGTATGGCAGTCCCTTAGGTAGGCCTCAGTGACCAAGGCTCTCTGGCTCATGCCTAGCTGTGTAAAGAAGTGTGGCAAACGCACGTACTGCTCCTCAGGCTGGGCGCACAGCCTAGCTTTCGCTTCTATGAGAGTGCTGTCCCGAGTCTCTTCCTGGAGCCAGTCGTCAGCACGGTGCCTTTTGGCACTGCAGTTCTCTTTCAGTCAAGGAGGCCGTTCGACTGGCAAAGGGAGTCTGCGCAGCACTGCTTTCGCGAGGCTCTTTGACGACTGGGGCACTCAACCCAGGCAAGCCAGAGAGCAGTACGTTGCCCTTGCTCTGAATGTGAAGAGCTTCCTCCAGGGGCCTGTTTAGGCTAAGGTTCCTCTAGAAGCCGGGAGCCGCCGTTCCGCCACGGAGAGGAGTCATCCTGCGCAATTGGCGAACGAGCTCCTATCCTGTGTGCCCCCAGGAGCGTCGCAGAGTTAAGGCACTCCGTGGTGGAGTCTGGCCTCATGGAAACCACTGCACACCCAACTGCCCCGACGTGAAACGCTGGAACTTTTACCTTGAGGCCTGAGGTGACCTTTCGTTTGGCCGGAGCGGAACATGTAGTGCCGTGGGAGGAGTTTCTAGCAAGGTATTGCCAGCACGGTTTTCCGCTTTGAGAGAACACGCAGCCTCGGCCCACAACGACAATCCTGCCGTGCAGAGACGTCGGGCCGCTAGTGCTGTTCGGGCAGCTTTGAAGCCAAGCGCACGGCGCCTCCAAACGGGGAGAAAGCGTACTCTCCCATCCGCGTCCCGCTTTCAAGCTGAATGACGCAGCGTGTTTCTCGGAAGGTTCTGCCGAGCTATCTAGTACAAGGGAGAGAGTGCCTGCCTCTGCCGAGAAAGGTTTTGACGTGGGGATTGCTGGACGTGCGGAAGAGCGTTGCCCAGGCCGTGCCAAGTTTAGGCTTTGGTGATTCTGGATGTTCCCAAGGGTCCAGAATTGTCCCTGGGAAAGCTGTCCTTTTTCTCTTTCTCCGGCTGGAAGTAAACATCTGGCAACCGACTGCCGTACGCAGGCGTCCTGGGGGAGCCCCCCCCCCACCCCGGTTTCCTTCGGGACGCACATTGGTGTCTCACAGAAGAGCCCACATTCCCAACTGGGGGCACGCCAGCGTGGAATGTAAGGCTGTTTAGAACGGCGTACCTTGAGGCCGTGTGAAGGCCGTACAAACGACAGCTTTCGAGCGAACAGGGCAGCGCTTCGCCATCGTCGTCGCACGTTCACGGAGCTTAATCAAACGAAGGCATTTACTTCCTGTGGCTCAAACGCAAGAGAGGAGTTGGAAGGCATCCAGTGCCCTTTGACAGTTGTTACAACGAACGTGAGTGCACGGTGTCTCGTGAAATAAAGCCCTAGCACTGTTGAAGCCCTCCGTTAAGGCATGCTTCTTCGCTCCTAGGGCACTCCGAGGTGTTACTGACGGGGGAAATCTGGACTTTTGCTTGAGGCCGGGGTGGGGCGAGGGGACTCACAGTTCTTGTGCCGGCGAGCTCCCGAGCGCTCCTGCTGAAGCTCCCAGCAAGGAACTGAGAGCAGCAGGCCTCACACGCGTAAACTCAGACTTCTGCTGTCACGAGTAAACTCAGACTTCTTATGGGAGGCCTTCCGGCAGCAAAGAGAAGGTGGGCGCGAGCAGTGTACTTCAGGCAGCTTAGGACCCGCCACTGTCTCGTTTACCACGGAGGGGAATAAGGTTTAGCCAGGGTCGCCCAGCTTCAAACCGGAGCTCCTCTAGGGATGCTCAGCGGTTTCTGCTTACCTCAAGGAAACACAACGGGAGGAACAGGGCCCTTCCGTGGAGGCCCGTTTGGGCACAGGGACCTCTGCGTGGGAGCTACTGGGTAAGTATGGCAGTCCCTTAGGTAGGCCTCAGTGACCAAGGCTCTCTGGCTCATGCCTAGCTGTGTAAAGAAGTGTGGCAAACGCACGTACTGCTCCTCAGGCTGGGCGCACAGCCTAGCTTTCGCTTCTATGAGAGTGCTGTCCCGAGTCTCTTCCTGGAGCCAGTCGTCAGCACGGTGCCTTTTGGCACTGCAGTTCTCTTTCAGTCAAGGAGGCCGCTCGACTGGCAAAGGGAGTCTGCGCAGCACTGCTTTCGCGAGGCTCTTTGACGACTGGGGCACTCAACCCAGGCAAGCCGGAGAGCAGTACGTTGCCCTTGCTCTGAATGTGAAGAGCTTCCTCCAGGGGCCTGTTTAGGCTAAGGTTCCTCTAGAAGCCGGGAGCCGCCGTTCCGCCACGGAGAGGAGTCATCCTGCGCAATTGGCGAACGAGCTCCTATCCTGTGTGCCCCCAGGAGCGTCGCAGAGTTAAGGCACCCCGTGTTGGAGGCTGGCCTCATGGAAACCACTGCACACCCAACTCCCCCGACGTGAAACGCTGGAACTTACCTTGAGGCACGAGGTCACCTTTCGTTTGGCCGGAGCTGAGCATGTAGTGCCGTGGGCGGAGTTTCTAGCAAGGTATTGCCAGCACGGTTTTCCGCTTTGAGAGAACACGCAGCCTCGGCCCACAACGACAATCCTGCCGTGCAGAGACGTCGGGCCGCTAGTGCTGTTCGGGCAGCTTTGAAGCCAAGCGCACGGCGCCTCCAAACGGGGAGAAAGCGTACTCTCCCATCTGCGTCCCGCTTTCAAGCTGAATGACGCAGCATGTTTCTCGGAAGGTTCTGCCGAGCTATCTAGTACGAGGGAGAGAGTGCCTGCCTCTGCCGAGAAAGGTTTTGACGTGGGGATTGCTGGACGTGCGGAAGAGCGTTGCCCAGGCCGTGCCAAGTTTAGGCTTTGGTGATTCTGGATGTTCCCAAGGGTCCAGAATTGTCCCTGGGAAAGCTGTCCTTTTTCTCTTTCTCCGGCTGGAAGTAAACATCTGGCAACCGACTGCCGTACGCAGGCGTCCAGGGGGAGCCCCCCCCACCCCGGTTTCCTTCGGGACGCACATTGGTGTCTCACAGAAGAGCCCACATTCCCAACTGGGGGCACGCCAGCGTGGAATGTAAGGCTGTTTAGAACGGCGTACCTTGAGGCCGTGTGAAGGCCGTACAAACGAGAGCTTTCGAGCGAACAGGGCAGCGCTTCGCCATCGTCGTCGCACGTTCACGGAGCTTAATCAAACGAAGGCATTTACTTCCTGTGGCTCAAATGCAGGAGAGGAGTTGGAAGGCATCCAGTGCCCTTTGACAGTTGTTACAACGAACGTGAGTGCACGGTGTCTCGTGAAATAAAGCCCTAGCATTGTTGAAGCCCTCCGTTAAGGCATGCTTCTTCGCTCCTAGGGCACTCCGAGGTGTTACTGACGGGGGAAATCTGGACTTTTGCTTGAGGCCGGGGTGGGGCGAGGGGACTCACAGTTCTTGTGCCGGCGAGCTCCCGAGCGCTCCTGCTGAAGCTCCCAGCAAGGAACTGAGAGCAGCAGGCCTCACACGCGTAAACTCAGACTTCTGCTGTCACGAGTAAACTCAGACTTCTTATGGGAGGCCTTCCGGCAGCAAAGAGAAGGTGGGCGCGAGCAGTGTACTTCAGGCAGCTTAGGACCCGCCACTGTCTCGTTTACCACGGAGGGGAATAAGGTTTAGCCAGGGTCGCCCAGCTTCAAACCGGAGCTCCTCTAGGGATGCTCAGCGGTTTCTGCTTACCTCAAGGAAACACAACGGGAGGAACAGGGCCCTTCCGTGGAGGCCCGTTTGGGCACAGGGACCTCTGCGTGGGAGCTACTGGGTAAGTATGGCAGTCCCTTAGGTAGGCCTCAGTGACCAAGGCTCTCTGGCTCATGCCTAGCTGTGTAAAGAAGTGTGGCAAACGCACGTACTGCTCCTCAGGCTGGGCGCACAGCCTAGCTTTCGCTTCTATGAGAGTGCTGTCCCGAGTCTCTTCCTGGAGCCAGTCGTCAGCACGGTGCCTTTTGGCACTGCAGTTCTCTTTCAGTCAAGGAGGCCGTTCGACTGGCAAAGGGAGTCTGCGCAGCACTGCTTTCGCGAGGCTCTTTGACGACTGGGGCACTCAACCCAGGCAAGCCAGAGAGCAGTACGTTGCCCTTGCTCTGAATGTGAAGAGCTTCCTCCAGGGGCCTGTTTAGGCTAAGGTTCCTCTAGAAGCCGGGAGCCGCCGTTCCGCCACGGAGAGGAGTCATCCTGCGCAATTGGCGAACGAGCTCCTATCCTGTGTGCCCCCAGGAGCGTCGCAGAGTTAAGGCACTCCGTGGTGGAGTCTGGCCTCATGGAAACCACTGCACACCCAACTCCCCCGACGTGAAACGCTGGAACTTTTACCTTGAGGCCTGAGGTGACCTTTCGTTTGGCCGGAGCGGAACATGTAGTGCCGTGGGAGGAGTTTCTAGCAAGGTATTGCCAGCACGGTTTTCCGCTTTGAGAGAACACGCAGCCTCGGCCCACAACGACAATCCTGCCGTGCAGAGACGTCGGGCCGCTAGTGCTGTTCGGGCAGCTTTGAAGCCAAGCGCACGGCGCCGCCAAACGGGGAGAAAGCGTACTCTCCCATCCGCGTCCCGCTTTCAAGCTGAATGACGCAGCGTGTTTCTCGGAAGGTTCTGCCGAGCTATCTAGTACAAGGGAGAGAGTGCCTGCCTCTGCCGAGAAAGGTTTTGACGTGGGGATTGCTGGACGTGCGGAAGAGCGTTGCCCAGGCCGTGCCAAGTTTAGGCTTTGGTGATTCTGGATGTTCCCAAGGGTCCAGAATTGTCCCTGGGAAAGCTGTCCTTTTTCTCTTTCTCCGGCTGGAAGTAAACATCTGGCAACCGACTGCCGTACGCAGGCGTCCTGGGGGAGCCCCCCCCCACCCCGGTTTCCTTCGGGACGCACATTGGTGTCTCACAGAAGAGCCCACATTCCCAACTGGGGGCACGCCAGCGTGGAATGTAAGGCTGTTTAGAACGGCGTACCTTGAGGCCGTGTGAAGGCCGTACAAACGAGAGCTTTCGAGCGAACAGGGCAGCGCTTCGCCATCGTCGTCGCACGTTCACGGAGCTTAATCAAACGAAGGCATTTACTTCCTGTGGCTCAAACGCAAGAGAGGAGTTGGAAGGCATCCAGTGCCCTTTGACAGTTGTTACAACGAACGTGAGTGCACGGTGTCTCGTGAAATAAAGCCCTAGCACTGTTGAAGCCCTCCGTTAAGGCATGCTTCTTCGCTCCTAGGGCACTCCGAGGTGTTACTGACGGGGGAAATCTGGACTTTTGCTTGAGGCCGGGGTGGGGCGAGGGGACTCACAGTTCTTGTGCCGGCGAGCTCCCGAGCGCTCCTGCTGAAGCTCCCAGCAAGGAACTGAGAGCAGCAGGCCTCACACGCGTAAACTCAGACTTCTGCTGTCACGAGTAAACTCAGACTTCTTATGGGAGGCCTTCCGGCAGCAAAGAGAAGGTGGGCGCGAGCAGTGTACTTCAGGCAGCTTAGGACCCGCCACTGTCTCGTTTACCACGGAGGGGAATAAGGTTTAGCCAGGGTCGCCCAGCTTCAAACCGGAGCTCCTCTAGGGATGCTCAGCGGTTTCTGCTTACCTCAAGGAAACACAACGGGAGGAACAGGGCCCTTCCGTGGAGGCCCGTTTGGGCACAGGGACCTCTGCGTGGGAGCTACTGGGTAAGTATGGCAGTCCCTTAGGTAGGCCTCAGTGACCAAGGCTCTCTGGCTCATGCCTAGCTGTGTAAAGAAGTGTGGCAAACGCACGTACTGCTCCTCAGGCTGGGCGCACAGCCTAGCTTTCGCTTCTATGAGAGTGCTGTCCCGAGTCTCTTCCTGGAGCCAGTCGTCAGCACGGTGCCTTTTGGCACTGCAGTTCTCTTTCAGTCAAGGAGGCCGTTCGACTGGCAAAGGGAGTCTGCGCAGCACTGCTTTCGCGAGGCTCTTTGACGACTGGGGCACTCAACCCAGGCAAGCCGGAGAGCAGTACGTTGCCCTTGCTCTGAATGTGAAGAGCTTCCTCCAGGGGCCTGTTTAGGCTAAGGTTCCTCTAGAAGCCGGGAGCCGCCGTTCCGCCACGGAGAGGAGTCATCCTGCGCAATTGGCGAACGAGCTCCTATCCTGTGTGCCCCCAGGAGCGTCGCAGAGTTAAGGCACTCCGTGGTGGAGTCTGGCCTCATGGAAACCACTGCACACCCAACTCCCCCGACGTGAAACGCTGGAACTTTTACCTTGAGGCCTGAGGTGACCTTTCGTTTGGCCGGAGCGGAACATGTAGTGCCGTGGGAGGAGTTTCTAGCAAGGTATTGCCAGCACGGTTTTCCGCTTTGAGAGAACACGCAGCCTCGGCCCACAACGACAATCCTGCCGTGCAGAGACGTCGGGCCGCTAGTGCTGTTCGGGCAGCTTTGAAGCCAAGCGCACGGCGCCGCCAAACGGGGAGAAAGCGTACTCTCCCATCCGCGTCCCGCTTTCAAGCTGAATGACGCAGCGTGTTTCTCGGAAGGTTCTGCCGAGCTATCTAGTACGAGGGAGAGAGTGCCTGCCTCTGCCGAGAAAGGTTTTGACGTGGGGATTGCTGGACGTGCGGAAGAGCGTTGCCCAGGCCGTGCCAAGTTTAGGCTTTGGTGATTCTGGATGTTCCCAAGGGTCCAGAATTGTCCCTGGGAAAGCTGTCCTTTTTCTCTTTCTCCGGCTGGAAGTAAACATCTGGCAACCGACTGCCGTACGCAGGCGTCCTGGGGGAGCCCCCCCCCACCCCGGTTTCCTTCGGGACGCACATTGGTGTCTCACAGAAGAGCCCACATTCCCAACTGGGGGCACGCCAGCGTGGAATGTAAGGCTGTTTAGAACGGCGTACCTTGAGGCCGTGTGAAGGCCGTACAAACGAGAGCTTTCGAGCGAACAGGGCAGCGCTTCGCCATCGTCGTCGCACGTTCACGGAGCTTAATCAAACGAAGGCATTTACTTCCTGTGGCTCAAACGCAAGAGAGGAGTTGGAAGGCATCCAGTGCCCTTTGACAGTTGTTACAACGAACGTGAGTGCACGGTGTCTCGTGAAATAAAGCCCTAGCACTGTTGAAGCCCTCCGTTAAGGCATGCTTCTTCGCTCCTAGGGCACTCCGAGGTGTTACTGACGGGGGAAATCTGGACTTTTGCTTGAGGCCGGGGTGGGGCGAGGGGACTCACAGTTCTTGTGCCGGCGAGCTCCCGAGCGCTCCTGCTGAAGCTCCCAGCAAGGAACTGAGAGCAGCAGGCCTCACACGCGTAAACTCAGACTTCTGCTGTCACGAGTAAACTCAGACTTCTTATGGGAGGCCTTCCGGCAGCAAAGAGAAGGTGGGCGCGAGCAGTGTACTTCAGGCAGCTTAGGACCCGCCACTGTCTCGTTTACCACGGAGGGGAATAAGGTTTAGCCAGGGTCGCCCAGCTTCAAACCGGAGCTCCTCTAGGGATGCTCAGCGGTTTCTGCTTACCTCAAGGAAACACAACGGGAGGAACAGGGCCCTTCCGTGGAGGCCCGTTTGGGCACAGGGACCTCTGCGTGGGAGCTACTGGGTAAGTATGGCAGTCCCTTAGGTAGGCCTCAGTGACCAAGGCTCTCTGGCTCATGCCTAGCTGTGTAAAGAAGTGTGGCAAACGCACGTACTGCTCCTCAGGCTGGGCGCACAGCCTAGCTTTCGCTTCTATGAGAGTGCTGTCCCGAGTCTCTTCCTGGAGCCAGTCGTCAGCACGGTGCCTTTTGGCACTGCAGTTCTCTTTCAGTCAAGGAGGCCGTTCGACTGGCAAAGGGAGTCTGCGCAGCACTGCTTTCGCGAGGCTCTTTGACGACTGGGGCACTCAACCCAGGCAAGCCAGAGAGCAGTACGTTGCCCTTGCTCTGAATGTGAAGAGCTTCCTCCAGGGGCCTGTTTAGGCTAAGGTTCCTCTAGAAGCCGGGAGCCGCCGTTCCGCCACGGAGAGGAGTCATCCTGCGCAATTGGCGAACGAGCTCCTATCCTGTGTGCCCCCAGGAGCGTCGCAGAGTTAAGGCACTCCGTGGTGGAGTCTGGCCTCATGGAAACCACTGCACACCCAACTCCCCCGACGTGAAACGCTGGAACTTTTACCTTGAGGCCTGAGGTGACCTTTCGTTTGGCCGGAGCGGAACATGTAGTGCCGTGGGAGGAGTTTCTAGCAAGGTATTGCCAGCACGGTTTTCCGCTTTGAGAGAACACGCAGCCTCGGCCCACAACGACAATCCTGCCGTGCAGAGACGTCGGGCCGCTAGTGCTGTTCGGGCAGCTTTGAAGCCAAGCGCACGGCGCCTCCAAACGGGGAGAAAGCGTACTCTCCCATCCGCGTCCCGCTTTCAAGCTGAATGACGCAGCGTGTTTCTCGGAAGGTTCTGCCGAGCTATCTAGTACGAGGGAGAGAGTGCCTGCCTCTGCCGAGAAAGGTTTTGACGTGGGGATTGCTGGACGTGCGGAAGAGCGTTGCCCAGGCCGTGCCAAGTTTAGGCTTTGGTGATTCTGGATGTTCCCAAGGGTCCAGAATTGTCCCTGGGAAAGCTGTCCTTTTTCTCTTTCTCCGGCTGGAAGTAAACATCTGGCAACCGACTGCCGTACGCAGGCGTCCTGGGGGAGCCCCCCCCCCACCCCGGTTTCCTTCGGGACGCACATTGGTGTCTCACAGAAGAGCCCACATTCCCAACTGGGGGCACGCCAGCGTGGAATGTAAGGCTGTTTAGAACGGCGTACCTTGAGGCCGTGTGAAGGCCGTACAAACGAGAGCTTTCGAGCGAACAGGGCAGCGCTTCGCCATCGTCGTCGCACGTTCACGGAGCTTAATCAAACGAAGGCATTTACTTCCTGTGGCTCAAACGCAAGAGAGGAGTTGGAAGGCATCCAGTGCCCTTTGACAGTTGTTACAACGAACGTGAGTGCACGGTGTCTCGTGAAATAAAGCCCTAGCACTGTTGAAGCCCTCCGTTAAGGCATGCTTCTTCGCTCCTAGGGCACTCCGAGGTGTTACTGACGGGGGAAATCTGGACTTTTGCTTGAGGCCGGGGTGGGGCGAGGGGACTCACAGTTCTTGTGCCGGCGAGCTCCCGAGCGCTCCTGCTGAAGCTCCCAGCAAGGAACTGAGAGCAGCAGGCCTCACACGCGTAAACTCAGACTTCTGCTGTCACGAGTAAACTCAGACTTCTTATGGGAGGCCTTCCGGCAGCAAAGAGAAGGTGGGCGCGAGCAGTGTACTTCAGGCAGCTTAGGACCCGCCACTGTCTCGTTTACCACGGAGGGGAATAAGGTTTAGCCAGGGTCGCCCAGCTTCAAACCGGAGCTCCTCTAGGGATGCTCAGCGGTTTCTGCTTACCTCAAGGAAACACAACGGGAGGAACAGGGCCCTTCCGTGGAGGCCCGTTTGGGCACAGGGACCTCTGCGTGGGAGCTACTGGGTAAGTATGGCAGTCCCTTAGGTAGGCCTCAGTGACCAAGGCTCTCTGGCTCATGCCTAGCTGTGTAAAGAAGTGTGGCAAACGCACGTACTGCTCCTCAGGCTGGGCGCACAGCCTAGCTTTCGCTTCTATGAGAGTGCTGTCCCGAGTCTCTTCCTGGAGCCAGTCGTCAGCACGGTGCCTTTTGGCACTGCAGTTCTCTTTCAGTCAAGGAGGCCGTTCGACTGGCAAAGGGAGTCTGCGCAGCACTGCTTTCGCGAGGCTCTTTGACGACTGGGGCACTCAACCCAGGCAAGCCAGAGAGCAGTACGTTGCCCTTGCTCTGAATGTGAAGAGCTTCCTCCAGGGGCCTGTTTAGGCTAAGGTTCCTCTAGAAGCCGGGAGCCGCCGTTCCGCCACGGAGAGGAGTCATCCTGCGCAATTGGCGAACGAGCTCCTATCCTGTGTGCCCCCAGGAGCGTCGCAGAGTTAAGGCACTCCGTGGTGGAGTCTGGCCTCATGGAAACCACTGCACACCCAACTCCCCCGACGTGAAACGCTGGAACTTTTACCTTGAGGCCTGAGGTGACCTTTCGTTTGGCCGGAGCGGAACATGTAGTGCCGTGGGAGGAGTTTCTAGCAAGGTATTGCCAGCACGGTTTTCCGCTTTGAGAGAACACGCAGCCTCGGCCCACAACGACAATCCTGCCGTGCAGAGACGTCGGGCCGCTAGTGCTGTTCGGGCAGCTTTGAAGCCAAGCGCACGGCGCCGCCAAACGGGGAGAAAGCGTACTCTCCCATCCGCGTCCCGCTTTCAAGCTGAATGACGCAGCGTGTTTCTCGGAAGGTTCTGCCGAGCTATCTAGTACAAGGGAGAGAGTGCCTGCCTCTGCCGAGAAAGGTTTTGACGTGGGGATTGCTGGACGTGCGGAAGAGCGTTGCCCAGGCCGTGCCAAGTTTAGGCTTTGGTGATTCTGGATGTTCCCAAGGGTCCAGAATTGTCCCTGGGAAAGCTGTCCTTTTTCTCTTTCTCCGGCTGGAAGTAAACATCTGGCAACCGACTGCCGTACGCAGGCGTCCTGGGGGAGCCCCCCCCCCACCCCGGTTTCCTTCGGGACGCACATTGGTGTCTCACAGAAGAGCCCACATTCCCAACTGGGGGCACGCCAGCGTGGAATGTAAGGCTGTTTAGAACGGCGTACCTTGAGGCCGTGTGAAGGCCGTACAAACGAGAGCTTTCGAGCGAACAGGGCAGCGCTTCGCCATCGTCGTCGCACGTTCACGGAGCTTAATCAAACGAAGGCATTTACTTCCTGTGGCTCAAACGCAAGAGAGGAGTTGGAAGGCATCCAGTGCCCTTTGACAGTTGTTACAACGAACGTGAGTGCACGGTGTCTCGTGAAATAAAGCCCTAGCACTGTTGAAGCCCTCCGTTAAGGCATGCTTCTTCGCTCCTAGGGCACTCCGAGGTGTTACTGACGGGGGAAATCTGGACTTTTGCTTGAGGCCGGGGTGGGGCGAGGGGACTCACAGTTCTTGTGCCGGCGAGCTCCCGAGCGCTCCTGCTGAAGCTCCCAGCAAGGAACTGAGAGCAGCAGGCCTCACACGCGTAAACTCAGACTTCTGCTGTCACGAGTAAACTCAGACTTCTTATGGGAGGCCTTCCGGCAGCAAAGAGAAGGTGGGCGCGAGCAGTGTACTTCAGGCAGCTTAGGACCCGCCACTGTCTCGTTTACCACGGAGGGGAATAAGGTTTAGCCAGGGTCGCCCAGCTTCAAACCGGAGCTCCTCTAGGGATGCTCAGCGGTTTCTGCTTACCTCAAGGAAACACAACGGGAGGAACAGGGCCCTTCCGTGGAGGCCCGTTTGGGCACAGGGACCTCTGCGTGGGAGCTACTGGGTAAGTATGGCAGTCCCTTAGGTAGGCCTCAGTGACCAAGGCTCTCTGGCTCATGCCTAGCTGTGTAAAGAAGTGTGGCAAACGCACGTACTGCTCCTCAGGCTGGGCGCACAGCCTAGCTTTCGCTTCTATGAGAGTGCTGTCCCGAGTCTCTTCCTGGAGCCAGTCGTCAGCACGGTGCCTTTTGGCACTGCAGTTCTCTTTCAGTCAAGGAGGCCGTTCGACTGGCAAAGGGAGTCTGCGCAGCACTGCTTTCGCGAGGCTCTTTGACGACTGGGGCACTCAACCCAGGCAAGCCAGAGAGCAGTACGTTGCCCTTGCTCTGAATGTGAAGAGCTTCCTCCAGGGGCCTGTTTAGGCTAAGGTTCCTCTAGAAGCCGGGAGCCGCCGTTCCGCCACGGAGAGGAGTCATCCTGCGCAATTGGCGAACGAGCTCCTATCCTGTGTGCCCCCAGGAGCGTCGCAGAGTTAAGGCACTCCGTGGTGGAGTCTGGCCTCATGGAAACCACTGCACACCCAACTCCCCCGACGTGAAACGCTGGAACTTTTACCTTGAGGCCTGAGGTGACCTTTCGTTTGGCCGGAGCGGAACATGTAGTGCCGTGGGAGGAGTTTCTAGCAAGGTATTGCCAGCACGGTTTTCCGCTTTGAGAGAACACGCAGCCTCGGCCCACAACGACAATCCTGCCGTGCAGAGACGTCGGGCCGCTAGTGCTGTTCGGGCAGCTTTGAAGCCAAGCGCACGGCGCCTCCAAACGGGGAGAAAGCGTACTCTCCCATCCGCGTCCCGCTTTCAAGCTGAATGACGCAGCGTGTTTCTCGGAAGGTTCTGCCGAGCTATCTAGTACGAGGGAGAGAGTGCCTGCCTCTGCCGAGAAAGGTTTTGACGTGGGGATTGCTGGACGTGCGGAAGAGCGTTGCCCAGGCCGTGCCAAGTTTAGGCTTTGGTGATTCTGGATGTTCCCAAGGGTCCAGAATTGTCCCTGGGAAAGCTGTCCTTTTTCTCTTTCTCCGGCTGGAAGTAAACATCTGGCAACCGACTGCCGTACGCAGGCGTCCTGGGGGAGCCCCCCCCCCACCCCGGTTTCCTTCGGGACGCACATTGGTGTCTCACAGAAGAGCCCACATTCCCAACTGGGGGCACGCCAGCGTGGAATGTAAGGCTGTTTAGAACGGCGTACCTTGAGGCCGTGTGAAGGCCGTACAAACGAGAGCTTTCGAGCGAACAGGGCAGCGCTTCGCCATCGTCGTCGCACGTTCACGGAGCTTAATCAAACGAAGGCATTTACTTCCTGTGGCTCAAACGCAAGAGAGGAGTTGGAAGGCATCCAGTGCCCTTTGACAGTTGTTACAACGAACGTGAGTGCACGGTGTCTCGTGAAATAAAGCCCTAGCACTGTTGAAGCCCTCCGTTAAGGCATGCTTCTTCGCTCCTAGGGCACTCCGAGGTGTTACTGACGGGGGAAATCTGGACTTTTGCTTGAGGCCGGGGTGGGGCGAGGGGACTCACAGTTCTTGTGCCGGCGAGCTCCCGAGCGCTCCTGCTGAAGCTCCCAGCAAGGAACTGAGAGCAGCAGGCCTCACACGCGTAAACTCAGACTTCTGCTGTCACGAGTAAACTCAGACTTCTTATGGGAGGCCTTCCGGCAGCAAAGAGAAGGTGGGCGCGAGCAGTGTACTTCAGGCAGCTTAGGACCCGCCACTGTCTCGTTTACCACGGAGGGGAATAAGGTTTAGCCAGGGTCGCCCAGCTTCAAACCGGAGCTCCTCTAGGGATGCTCAGCGGTTTCTGCTTACCTCAAGGAAACACAACGGGAGGAACAGGGCCCTTCCGTGGAGGCCCGTTTGGGCACAGGGACCTCTGCGTGGGAGCTACTGGGTAAGTATGGCAGTCCCTTAGGTAGGCCTCAGTGACCAAGGCTCTCTGGCTCATGCCTAGCTGTGTAAAGAAGTGTGGCAAACGCACGTACTGCTCCTCAGGCTGGGCGCACAGCCTAGCTTTCGCTTCTATGAGAGTGCTGTCCCGAGTCTCTTCCTGGAGCCAGTCGTCAGCACGGTGCCTTTTGGCACTGCAGTTCTCTTTCAGTCAAGGAGGCCGTTCGACTGGCAAAGGGAGTCTGCGCAGCACTGCTTTCGCGAGGCTCTTTGACGACTGGGGCACTCAACCCAGGCAAGCCAGAGAGCAGTACGTTGCCCTTGCTCTGAATGTGAAGAGCTTCCTCCAGGGGCCTGTTTAGGCTAAGGTTCCTCTAGAAGCCGGGAGCCGCCGTTCCGCCACGGAGAGGAGTCATCCTGCGCAATTGGCGAACGAGCTCCTATCCTGTGTGCCCCCAGGAGCGTCGCAGAGTTAAGGCACTCCGTGGTGGAGTCTGGCCTCATGGAAACCACTGCACACCCAACTCCCCCGACGTGAAACGCTGGAACTTTTACCTTGAGGCCTGAGGTGACCTTTCGTTTGGCCGGAGCGGAACATGTAGTGCCGTGGGAGGAGTTTCTAGCAAGGTATTGCCAGCACGGTTTTCCGCTTTGAGAGAACACGCAGCCTCGGCCCACAACGACAATCCTGCCGTGCAGAGACGTCGGGCCGCTAGTGCTGTTCGGGCAGCTTTGAAGCCAAGCGCACGGCGCCGCCAAACGGGGAGAAAGCGTACTCTCCCATCCGCGTCCCGCTTTCAAGCTGAATGACGCAGCGTGTTTCTCGGAAGGTTCTGCCGAGCTATCTAGTACAAGGGAGAGAGTGCCTGCCTCTGCCGAGAAAGGTTTTGACGTGGGGATTGCTGGACGTGCGGAAGAGCGTTGCCCAGGCCGTGCCAAGTTTAGGCTTTGGTGATTCTGGATGTTCCCAAGGGTCCAGAATTGTCCCTGGGAAAGCTGTCCTTTTTCTCTTTCTCCGGCTGGAAGTAAACATCTGGCAACCGACTGCCGTACGCAGGCGTCCTGGGGGAGCC
Organism: Delphinus delphis; assembly: GCF_949987515.2. NCBI lineage: Eukaryota > Metazoa > Chordata > Mammalia > Artiodactyla > Delphinidae > Delphinus > Delphinus delphis. The sequence goes on along the minus strand of NW_027192912.1, from coordinate 29,876 downwards.
CCCCCCCCACCCCGGTTTCCTTCGGGACGCACATTGGTGTCTCACAGAAGAGCCCACATTCCCAACTGGGGGCACGCCAGCGTGGAATGTAAGGCTGTTTAGAACGGCGTACCTTGAGGCCGTGTGAAGGCCGTACAAACGAGAGCTTTCGAGCGAACAGGGCAGCGCTTCGCCATCGTCGTCGCACGTTCACGGAGCTTAATCAAACGAAGGCATTTACTTCCTGTGGCTCAAACGCAAGAGAGGAGTTGGAAGGCATCCAGTGCCCTTTGACAGTTGTTACAACGAACGTGAGTGCACGGTGTCTCGTGAAATAAAGCCCTAGCACTGTTGAAGCCCTCCGTTAAGGCATGCTTCTTCGCTCCTACGGCACTCCGAGGTGTTACTGACGGGGGAAATCTGGACTTTTGCTTGAGGCCGGGGTGGGGCGAGGGGACTCACAGTTCTTGTGCCGGCGAGCTCCCGAGCGCTCCTGCTGAAGCTCCCAGCAAGGAACTGAGAGCAGCAGGCCTCACACGCGTAAACTCAGACTTCTGCTGTCACGAGTAAACTCAGACTTCTTATGGGAGGCCTTCCGGCAGCAAAGAGAAGGTGGGCGCGAGCAGTGTACTTCAGGCAGCTTAGGACCCGCCACTGTCTCGTTTACCACGGAGGGGAATAAGGTTTAGCCAGGGTCGCCCAGCTTCAAACCGGAGCTCCTCTAGGGATGCTCAGCGGTTTCTGCTTACCTCAAGGAAACACAACGGGAGGAACAGGGCCCTTCCGTGAAGGCCCGTTTGGGCACAGGGACCTCTGCGTGGGAGCTACTGGGTAAGTATGGCAGTCCCTTAGGTAGGCCTCAGTGACCAAGGCTCTCTGGCTCATGCCTAGCTGTGTAAAGAAGTGTGGCAAACGCACGTACTGCTCCTCAGGCTGGGCGCACAGCCTAGCTTTCGCTTCTATGAGAGTGCTGTCCCGAGTCTCTTCCTGGAGCCAGTCGTCAGCACGGTGCCTTTTGGCACTGCAGTTCTCTTTCAGTCAAGGAGGCCGTTCGACTGGCAAAGGGAGTCTGCGCAGCACTGCTTTCGCGAGGCTCTTTGACGACTGGGGCACTCAACCCAGGCAAGCCAGAGAGCAGTACGTTGCCCTTGCTCTGAATGTGAAGAGCTTCCTCCAGGGGCCTGTTTAGGCTAAGGTTCCTCTAGAAGCCGGGAGCCGCCGTTCCGCCACGGAGAGGAGTCATCCTGCGCAATTGGCGAACGAGCTCCTATCCTGTGTGCCCCCAGGAGCGTCGCAGAGTTAAGGCACTCCGTGGTGGAGTCTGGCCTCATGGAAACCACTGCACACCCAACTCCCCCGACGTGAAACGCTGGAACTTTTACCTTGAGGCCTGAGGTGACCTTTCGTTTGGCCGGAGCGGAACATGTAGTGCCGTGGGAGGAGTTTCTAGCAAGGTATTGCCAGCACGGTTTTCCGCTTTGAGAGAACACGCAGCCTCGGCCCACAACGACAATCCTGCCGTGCAGAGACGTCGGGCCGCTAGTGCTGTTCGGGCAGCTTTGAAGCCAAGCGCACGGCGCCGCCAAACGGGGAGAAAGCGTACTCTCCCATCCGCGTCCCGCTTTCAAGCTGAATGACGCAGCGTGTTTCTCGGAAGGTTCTGCCGAGCTATCTAGTACAAGGGAGAGAGTGCCTGCCTCTGCCGAGAAAGGTTTTGACGTGGGGATTGCTGGACGTGCGGAAGAGCGTTGCCCAGGCCGTGCCAAGTTTAGGCTTTGGTGATTCTGGATGTTCCCAAGGGTCCAGAATTGTCCCTGGGAAAGCTGTCCTTTTTCTCTTTCTCCGGCTGGAAGTAAACATCTGGCAACCGACTGCCGTACGCAGGCGTCCTGGGGGAGCCCCCCCCCCACCCCGGTTTCCTTCGGGACGCACATTGGTGTCTCACAGAAGAGCCCACATTCCCAACTGGGGGCACGCCAGCGTGGAATGTAAGGCTGTTTAGAACGGCGTACCTTGAGGCCGTGTGAAGGCCGTACAAACGAGAGCTTTCGAGCGAACAGGGCAGCGCTTCGCCATCGTCGTCGCACGTTCACGGAGCTTAATCAAACGAAGGCATTTACTTCCTGTGGCTCAAACGCAAGAGAGGAGTTGGAAGGCATCCAGTGCCCTTTGACAGTTGTTACAACGAACGTGAGTGCACGGTGTCTCGTGAAATAAAGCCCTAGCACTGTTGAAGCCCTCCGTTAAGGCATGCTTCTTCGCTCCTAGGGCACTCCGAGGTGTTACTGACGGGGGAAATCTGGACTTTTGCTTGAGGCCGGGGTGGGGCGAGGGGACTCACAGTTCTTGTGCCGGCGAGCTCCCGAGCGCTCCTGCTGAAGCTCCCAGCAAGGAACTGAGAGCAGCAGGCCTCACACGCGTAAACTCAGACTTCTGCTGTCACGAGTAAACTCAGACTTCTTATGGGAGGCCTTCCGGCAGCAAAGAGAAGGTGGGCGCGAGCAGTGTACTTCAGGCAGCTTAGGACCCGCCACTGTCTCGTTTACCACGGAGGGGAATAAGGTTTAGCCAGGGTCGCCCAGCTTCAAACCGGAGCTCCTCTAGGGATGCTCAGCGGTTTCTGCTTACCTCAAGGAAACACAACGGGAGGAACAGGGCCCTTCCGTGGAGGCCCGTTTGGGCACAGGGACCTCTGCGTGGGAGCTACTGGGTAAGTATGGCAGTCCCTTAGGTAGGCCTCAGTGACCAAGGCTCTCTGGCTCATGCCTAGCTGTGTAAAGAAGTGTGGCAAACGCACGTACTGCTCCTCAGGCTGGGCGCACAGCCTAGCTTTCGCTTCTATGAGAGTGCTGTCCCGAGTCTCTTCCTGGAGCCAGTCGTCAGCACGGTGCCTTTTGGCACTGCAGTTCTCTTTCAGTCAAGGAGGCCGTTCGACTGGCAAAGGGAGTCTGCGCAGCACTGCTTTCGCGAGGCTCTTTGACGACTGGGGCACTCAACCCAGGCAAGCCAGAGAGCAGTACGTTGCCCTTGCTCTGAATGTGAAGAGCTTCCTCCAGGGGCCTGTTTAGGCTAAGGTTCCTCTAGAAGCCGGGAGCCGCCGTTCCGCCACGGAGAGGAGTCATCCTGCGCAATTGGCGAACGAGCTCCTATCCTGTGTGCCCCCAGGAGCGTCGCAGAGTTAAGGCACTCCGTGGTGGAGTCTGGCCTCATGGAAACCACTGCACACCCAACTCCCCCGACGTGAAACGCTGGAACTTTTACCTTGAGGCCTGAGGTGACCTTTCGTTTGGCCGGAGCGGAACATGTAGTGCCGTGGGAGGAGTTTCTAGCAAGGTATTGCCAGCACGGTTTTCCGCTTTGAGAGAACACGCAGCCTCGGCCCACAACGACAATCCTGCCGTGCAGAGACGTCGGGCCGCTAGTGCTGTTCGGGCAGCTTTGAAGCCAAGCGCACGGCGCCTCCAAACGGGGAGAAAGCGTACTCTCCCATCCGCGTCCCGCTTTCAAGCTGAATGACGCAGCGTGTTTCTCGGAAGGTTCTGCCGAGCTATCTAGTACGAGGGAGAGAGTGCCTGCCTCTGCCGAGAAAGGTTTTGACGTGGGGATTGCTGGACGTGCGGAAGAGCGTTGCCCAGGCCGTGCCAAGTTTAGGCTTTGGTGATTCTGGATGTTCCCAAGGGTCCAGAATTGTCCCTGGGAAAGCTGTCCTTTTTCTCTTTCTCCGGCTGGAAGTAAACATCTGGCAACCGACTGCCGTATGCAGGCGTCCTGGGGGAGCCCCCCCCCCACCCCGGTTTCCTTCGGGACGCACATTGGTGTCTCACAGAAGAGCCCACATTCCCAACTGGGGGCACGCCAGCGTGGAATGTAAGGCTGTTTAGAACGGCGTACCTTGAGGCCGTGTGAAGGCCGTACAAACGAGAGCTTTCGAGCGAACAGGGCAGCGCTTCGCCATCGTCGTCGCACGTTCACGGAGCTTAATCAAACGAAGGCATTTACTTCCTGTGGCTCAAACGCAAGAGAGGAGTTGGAAGGCATCCAGTGCCCTTTGACAGTTGTTACAACGAACGTGAGTGCACGGTGTCTCGTGAAATAAAGCCCTAGCACTGTTGAAGCCCTCCGTTAAGGCATGCTTCTTCGCTCCTAGGGCACTCCGAGGTGTTACTGACGGGGGAAATCTGGACTTTTGCTTGAGGCCGGGGTGGGGCGAGGGGACTCACAGTTCTTGTGCCGGCGAGCTCCCGAGCGCTCCTGCTGAAGCTCCCAGCAAGGAACTGAGAGCAGCAGGCCTCACACGCGTAAACTCAGACTTCTGCTGTCACGAGTAAACTCAGACTTCTTATGGGAGGCCTTCCGGCAGCAAAGAGAAGGTGGGCGCGAGCAGTGTACTTCAGGCAGCTTAGGACCCGCCACTGTCTCGTTTACCACGGAGGGGAATAAGGTTTAGCCAGGGTCGCCCAGCTTCAAACCGGAGCTCCTCTAGGGATGCTCAGCGGTTTCTGCTTACCTCAAGGAAACACAACGGGAGGAACAGGGCCCTTCCGTGGAGGCCCGTTTGGGCACAGGGACCTCTGCGTGGGAGCTACTGGGTAAGTATGGCAGTCCCTTAGGTAGGCCTCAGTGACCAAGGCTCTCTGGCTCATGCCTAGCTGTGTAAAGAAGTGTGGCAAACGCACGTACTGCTCCTCAGGCTGGGCGCACAGCCTAGCTTTCGCTTCTATGAGAGTGCTGTCCCGAGTCTCTTCCTGGAGCCAGTCGTCAGCACGGTGCCTTTTGGCACTGCAGTTCTCTTTCAGTCAAGGAGGCCGTTCGACTGGCAAAGGGAGTCTGCGCAGCACTGCTTTCGCGAGGCTCTTTGACGACTGGGGCACTCAACCCAGGCAAGCCAGAGAGCAGTACGTTGCCCTTGCTCTGAATGTGAAGAGCTTCCTCCAGGGGCCTGTTTAGGCTAAGGTTCCTCTAGAAGCCGGGAGCCGCCGTTCCGCCACGGAGAGGAGTCATCCTGCGCAATTGGCGAACGAGCTCCTATCCTGTGTGCCCCCAGGAGCGTCGCAGAGTTAAGGCACTCCGTGGTGGAGTCTGGCCTCATGGAAACCACTGCACACCCAACTCCCCCGACGTGAAACGCTGGAACTTTTACCTTGAGGCCTGAGGTCACCTTTCGTTTGGCCGGAGCGGAACATGTAGTGCCGTGGGAGGAGTTTCTAGCAAGGTATTGCCAGCACGGTTTTCCGCTTTGAGAGAACACGCAGCCTCGGCCCACAACGACAATCCTGCCGTGCAGAGACGTCGGGCCGCTAGTGCTGTTCGGGCAGCTTTGAAGCCAAGCGCACGGCGCCGCCAAACGGGGAGAAAGCGTACTCTCCCATCCGCGTCCCGCTTTCAAGCTGAATGACGCAGCGTGTTTCTCGGAAGGTTCTGCCGAGCTATCTAGTACAAGGGAGAGAGTGCCTGCCTCTGCCGAGAAAGGTTTTGACGTGGGGATTGCTGGACGTGCGGAAGAGCGTTGCCCAGGCCGTGCCAAGTTTAGGCTTTGGTGATTCTGGATGTTCCCAAGGGTCCAGAATTGTCCCTGGGAAAGCTGTCCTTTTTCTCTTTCTCCGGCTGGAAGTAAACATCTGGCAACCGACTGCCGTACGCAGGCGTCCTGGGGGAGCCCCCCCCCCCACCCCGGTTTCCTTCGGGACGCACATTGGTGTCTCACAGAAGAGCCCACATTCCCAACTGGGGGCACGCCAGCGTGGAATGTAAGGCTGTTTAGAACGGCGTACCTTGAGGCCGTGTGAAGGCCGTACAAACGAGAGCTTTCGAGCGAACAGGGCAGCGCTTCGCCATCGTCGTCGCACGTTCACGGAGCTTAATCAAACGAAGGCATTTACTTCCTGTGGCTCAAACGCAAGAGAGGAGTTGGAAGGCATCCAGTGCCCTTTGACAGTTGTTACAACGAACGTGAGTGCACGGTGTCTCGTGAAATAAAGCCCTAGCACTGTTGAAGCCCTCCGTTAAGGCATGCTTCTTCGCTCCTAGGGCACTCCGAGGTGTTACTGACGGGGGAAATCTGGACTTTTGCTTGAGGCCGGGGTGGGGCGAGGGGACTCACAGTTCTTGTGCCGGCGAGCTCCCGAGCGCTCCTGCTGAAGCTCCCAGCAAGGAACTGAGAGCAGCAGGCCTCACACGCGTAAACTCAGACTTCTGCTGTCACGAGTAAACTCAGACTTCTTATGGGAGGCCTTCCGGCAGCAAAGAGAAGGTGGGCGCGAGCAGTGTACTTCAGGCAGCTTAGGACCCGCCACTGTCTCGTTTACCACGGAGGGGAATAAGGTTTAGCCAGGGTCGCCCAGCTTCAAACCGGAGCTCCTCTAGGGATGCTCAGCGGTTTCTGCTTACCTCAAGGAAACACAACGGGAGGAACAGGGCCCTTCCGTGGAGGCCCGTTTGGGCACAGGGACCTCTGCGTGGGAGCTACTGGGTAAGTATGGCAGTCCCTTAGGTAGGCCTCAGTGACCAAGGCTCTCTGGCTCATGCCTAGCTGTGTAAAGAAGTGTGGCAAACGCACGTACTGCTCCTCAGGCTGGGCGCACAGCCTAGCTTTCGCTTCTATGAGAGTGCTGTCCCGAGTCTCTTCCTGGAGCCAGTCGTCAGCACGGTGCCTTTTGGCACTGCAGTTCTCTTTCAGTCAAGGAGGCCGTTCGACTGGCAAAGGGAGTCTGCGCAGCACTGCTTTCGCGAGGCTCTTTGACGACTGGGGCACTCAACCCAGGCAAGCCAGAGAGCAGTACGTTGCCCTTGCTCTGAATGTGAAGAGCTTCCTCCAGGGGCCTGTTTAGGCTAAGGTTCCTCTAGAAGCCGGGAGCCGCCGTTCCGCCACGGAGAGGAGTCATCCTGCGCAATTGGCGAACGAGCTCCTATCCTGTGTGCCCCCAGGAGCGTCGCAGAGTTAAGGCACTCCGTGGTGGAGTCTGGCCTCATGGAAACCACTGCACACCCAACTCCCCCGACGTGAAACGCTGGAACTTTTACCTTGAGGCCTGAGGTGACCTTTCGTTTGGCCGGAGCGGAACATGTAGTGCCGTGGGAGGAGTTTCTAGCAAGGTATTGCCAGCACGGTTTTCCGCTTTGAGAGAACACGCAGCCTCGGCCCACAACGACAATCCTGCCGTGCAGAGACGTCGGGCCGCTAGTGCTGTTCGGGCAGCTTTGAAGCCAAGCGCACGGCGCCTCCAAACGGGGAGAAAGCGTACTCTCCCATCCGCGTCCCGCTTTCAAGCTGAATGACGCAGCGTGTTTCTCGGAAGGTTCTGCCGAGCTATCTAGTACAAGGGAGAGAGTGCCTGCCTCTGCCGAGAAAGGTTTTGACGTGGGGATTGCTGGACGTGCGGAAGAGCGTTGCCCAGGCCGTGCCAAGTTTAGGCTTTGGTGATTCTGGATGTTCCCAAGGGTCCAGAATTGTCCCTGGGAAAGCTGTCCTTTTTCTCTTTCTCCGGCTGGAAGTAAACATCTGGCAACCGACTGCCATACGCAGGCGTCCTGGGGGAGCCCCCCCCCCACCCCGGTTTCCTTCGGGACGCACATTGGTGTCTCACAGAAGAGCCCACATTCCCAACTGGGGGCACGCCAGCGTGGAATGTAAGGCTGTTTAGAACGGCGTACCTTGAGGCCGTGTGAAGGCCGTACAAACGAGAGCTTTCGAGCGAACAGGGCAGCGCTTCGCCATCGTCGTCGCACGTTCACGGAGCTTAATCAAACGAAGGCATTTACTTCCTGTGGCTCAAACGCAAGAGAGGAGTTGGAAGGCATCCAGTGCCCTTTGACAGTTGTTACAACGAACGTGAGTGCACGGTGTCTCGTGAAATAAAGCCCTAGCACTGTTGAAGCCCTCCGTTAAGGCATGCTTCTTCGCTCCTAGGGCACTCCGAGGTGTTACTGACGGGGGAAATCTGGACTTTTGCTTGAGGCCGGGGTGGGGCGAGGGGACTCACAGTTCTTGTGCCGGCGAGCTCCCGAGCGCTCCTGCTGAAGCTCCCAGCAAGGAACTGAGAGCAGCAGGCCTCACACGCGTAAACTCAGACTTCTGCTGTCACGAGTAAACTCAGACTTCTTATGGGAGGCCTTCCGGCAGCAAAGAGAAGGTGGGCGCGAGCAGTGTACTTCAGGCAGCTTAGGACCCGCCACTGTCTCGTTTACCACGGAGGGGAATAAGGTTTAGCCAGGGTCGCCCAGCTTCAAACCGGAGCTCCTCTAGGGATGCTCAGCGGTTTCTGCTTACCTCAAGGAAACACAACGGGAGGAACAGGGCCCTTCCGTGGAGGCCCGTTTGGGCACAGGGACCTCTGCGTGGGAGCTACTGGGTAAGGATGGCAGTCCCTTAGGTAGGCCTCAGTGACCAAGGCTCTCTGGCTCATGCCTAGCTGTGTAAAGAAGTGTGGCAAACGCACGTACTGCTCCTCAGGCTGGGCGCACAGCCTAGCTTTCGCTTCTATGAGAGTGCTGTCCCGAGTCTCTTCCTGGAGCCAGTCGTCAGCACGGTGCCTTTTGGCACTGCAGTTCTCTTTCAGTCAAGGAGGCCGTTCGACTGGCAAAGGGAGTCTGCGCAGCACTGCTTTCGCGAGGCTCTTTGACGACTGGGGCACTCAACCCAGGCAAGCCAGAGAGCAGTACGTTGCCCTTGCTCTGAATGTGAAGAGCTTCCTCCAGGGGCCTGTTTAGGCTAAGGTTCCTCTAGAAGCCGGGAGCCGCCGTTCCGCCACGGAGAGGAGTCATCCTGCGCAATTGGCGAACGAGCTCCTATCCTGTGTGCCCCCAGGAGCGTCGCAGAGTTAAGGCACTCCGTGGTGGAGTCTGGCCTCATGGAAACCACTGCACACCCAACTCCCCCGACGTGAAACGCTGGAACTTTTACCTTGAGGCCTGAGGTGACCTTTCGTTTGGCCGGAGCGGAACATGTAGTGCCGTGGGAGGAGTTTCTAGCAAGGTATTGCCAGCACGGTTTTCCGCTTTGAGAGAACACGCAGCCTCGGCCCACAACGACAATCCTGCCGTGCAGAGACGTCGGGCCGCTAGTGCTGTTCGGGCAGCTTTGAAGCCAAGCGCACGGCGCCGCCAAACGGGGAGAAAGCGTACTCTCCCATCCGCGTCCCGCTTTCAAGCTGAATGACGCAGCGTGTTTCTCGGAAGGTTCTGCCGAGCTATCTAGTACAAGGGAGAGAGTGCCTGCCTCTGCCGAGAAAGGTTTTGACGTGGGGATTGCTGGACGTGCGGAAGAGCGTTGCCCAGGCCGTGCCAAGTTTAGGCTTTGGTGATTCTGGATGTTCCCAAGGGTCCAGAATTGTCCCTGGGAAAGCTGTCCTTTTTCTCTTTCTCCGGCTGGAAGTAAACATCTGGCAACCGACTGCCGTACGCAGGCGTCCTGGGGGAGCCCCCCCCCCACCCCGGTTTCCTTCGGGACGCACATTGGTGTCTCACAGAAGAGCCCACATTCCCAACTGGGGGCACGCCAGCGTGGAATGTAAGGCTGTTTAGAACGGCGTACCTTGAGGCCGTGTGAAGGCCGTACAAACGAGAGCTTTCGAGCGAACAGGGCAGCGCTTCGCCATCGTCGTCGCACGTTCACGGAGCTTAATCAAACGAAGGCATTTACTTCCTGTGGCTCAAACGCAAGAGAGGAGTTGGAAGGCATCCAGTGCCCTTTGACAGTTGTTACAACGAACGTGAGTGCACGGTGTCTCGTGAAATAAAGCCCTAGCACTGTTGAAGCCCTCCGTTAAGGCATGCTTCTTCGCTCCTAGGGCACTCCGAGGTGTTACTGACGGGGGAAATCTGGACTTTTGCTTGAGGCCGGGGTGGGGCGAGGGGACTCACAGTTCTTGTGCCGGCGAGCTCCCGAGCGCTCCTGCTGAAGCTCCCAGCAAGGAACTGAGAGCAGCAGGCCTCACACGCGTAAACTCAGACTTCTGCTGTCACGAGTAAACTCAGACTTCTTATGGGAGGCCTTCCGGCAGCAAAGAGAAGGTGGGCGCGAGCAGTGTACTTCAGGCAGCTTAGGACCCGCCACTGTCTCGTTTACCACGGAGGGGAATAAGGTTTAGCCAGGGTCGCCCAGCTTCAAACCGGAGCTCCTCTAGGGATGCTCAGCGGTTTCTGCTTACCTCAAGGAAACACAACGGGAGGAACAGGGCCCTTCCGTGGAGGCCCGTTTGGGCACAGGGACCTCTGCGTGGGAGCTACTGGGTAAGTATGGCAGTCCCTTAGGTAGGCCTCAGTGACCAAGGCTCTCTGGCTCATGCCTAGCTGTGTAAAGAAGTGTGGCAAACGCACGTACTGCTCCTCAGGCTGGGCGCACAGCCTAGCTTTCGCTTCTATGAGAGTGCTGTCCCGAGTCTCTTCCTGGAGCCAGTCGTCAGCACGGTGCCTTTTGGCACTGCAGTTCTCTTTCAGTCAAGGAGGCCGTTCGACTGGCAAAGGGAGTCTGCGCAGCACTGCTTTCGCGAGGCTCTTTGACGACTGGGGCACTCAACCCAGGCAAGCCAGAGAGCAGTACGTTGCCCTTGCTCTGAATGTGAAGAGCTTCCTCCAGGGGCCTGTTTAGGCTAAGGTTCCTCTAGAAGCCGGGAGCCGCCGTTCCGCCACGGAGAGGAGTCATCCTGCGCAATTGGCGAACGAGCTCCTATCCTGTGTGCCCCCAGGAGCGTCGCAGAGTTAAGGCACTCCGTGGTGGAGTCTGGCCTCATGGAAACCACTGCACACCCAACTCCCCCGACGTGAAACGCTGGAACTTTTACCTTGAGGCCTGAGGTGACCTTTCGTTTGGCCGGAGCGGAACATGTAGTGCCGTGGGAGGAGTTTCTAGCAAGGTATTGCCAGCACGGTTTTCCGCTTTGAGAGAACACGCAGCCTCGGCCCACAACGACAATCCTGCCGTGCAGAGACGTCGGGCCGCTAGTGCTGTTCGGGCAGCTTTGAAGCCAAGCGCACGGCGCCTCCAAACGGGGAGAAAGCGTACTCTCCCATCCGCGTCCCGCTTTCAAGCTGAATGACGCAGCGTGTTTCTCGGAAGGTTCTGCCGAGCTATCTAGTACAAGGGAGAGAGTGCCTGCCTCTGCCGAGAAAGGTTTTGACGTGGGGATTGCTGGACGTGCGGAAGAGCGTTGCCCAGGCCGTGCCAAGTTTAGGCTTTGGTGATTCTGGATGTTCCCAAGGGTCCAGAATTGTCCCTGGGAAAGCTGTCCTTTTTCTCTTTCTCCGGCTGGAAGTAAACATCTGGCAACCGACTGCCGTACGCAGGCGTCCTGGGGGAGCCCCCCCCCCACCCCGGTTTCCTTCGGGACGCACATTGGTGTCTCACAGAAGAGCCCACTTTCCCAACTGGGGGCACGCCAGCGAGGAATGTAAGGATGTTTAGAACGGCGTACCTTGAGGCCGTGTGAAGGCCGTACAAACGAGAGCTTTCGAGCGAACAGGGCAGCGCTTCGCCATCGTCGTCGCACGTTCACGGAGCTTAATCAAACGAAGGCATTTACTTCCTGTGGCTCAAACGCAAGAGAGGAGTTGGAAGGCATCCAGTGCCCTTTGACAGTTGTTACAACGAACGTGAGTGCACGGTGTCTCGTGAAATAAAGCCCTAGCACTGTTGAAGCCCTCCGTTAAGGCATGCTTCTTCGCTCCTAGGGCACTCCGAGGTGTTACTGACGGGGGAAATCTGGACTTTTGCTTGAGGCCGGGGTGGGGCGAGGGGACTCACAGTTCTTGTGCCGGCGAGCTCCCGAGCGCTCCTGCTGAAGCTCCCAGCAAGGAACTGAGAGCAGCAGGCCTCACACGCGTAAACTCAGACTTCTGCTGTCACGAGTAAACTCAGACTTCTTATGGGAGGCCTTCCGGCAGCAAAGAGAAGGTGGGCGCGAGCAGTGTACTTCAGGCAGCTTAGGACCCGCCACTGTCTCGTTTACCACGGAGGGGAATAAGGTTTAGCCAGGGTCGCCCAGCTTCAAACCGGAGCTCCTCTAGGGATGCTCAGCGGTTTCTGCTTACCTCAAGGAAACACAACGGGAGGAACAGGGCCCTTCCGTGGAGGCCCGTTTGGGCACAGGGACCTCTGCGTGGGAGCTACTGGGTAAGTATGGCAGTCCCTTAGGTAGGCCTCAGTGACCAAGGCTCTCTGGCTCATGCCTAGCTGTGTAAAGAAGTGTGGCAAACGCACGTACTGCTCCTCAGGCTGGGCGCACAGCCTAGCTTTCGCTTCTATGAGAGTGCTGTCCCGAGTCTCTTCCTGGAGCCAGTCGTCAGCACGGTGCCTTTTGGCACTGCAGTTCTCTTTCAGTCAAGGAGGCCGTTCGACTGGCAAAGGGAGTCTGCGCAGCACTGCTTTCGCGAGGCTCTTTGACGACTGGGGCACTCAACCCAGGCAAGCCAGAGAGCAGTACGTTGCCCTTGCTCTGAATGTGAAGAGCTTCCTCCAGGGGCCTGTTTAGGCTAAGGTTCCTCTAGAAGCCGGGAGCCGCCGTTCCGCCACGGAGAGGAGTCATCCTGCGCAATTGGCGAACGAGCTCCTATCCTGTGTGCCCCCAGGAGCGTCGCAGAGTTAAGGCACTCCGTGGTGGAGTCTGGCCTCATGGAAACCACTGCACACCCAACTCCCCCGACGTGAAACGCTGGAACTTTTACCTTGAGGCCTGAGGTGACCTTTCGTTTGGCCGGAGCGGAACATGTAGTGCCGTGGGAGGAGTTTCTAGCAAGGTATTGCCAGCACGGTTTTCCGCTTTGAGAGAACACGCAGCCTCGGCCCACAACGACAATCCTGCCGTGCAGAGACGTCGGGCCGCTAGTGCTGTTCGGGCAGCTTTGAAGCCAAGCGCACGGCGCCGCCAAACGGGGAGAAAGCGTACTCTCCCATCCGCGTCCCGCTTTCAAGCTGAATGACGCAGCGTGTTTCTCGGAAGGTTCTGCCGAGCTATCTAGTACAAGGGAGAGAGTGCCTGCCTCTGCCGAGAAAGGTTTTGACGTGGGGATTGCTGGACGTGCGGAAGAGCGTTGCCCAGGCCGTGCCAAGTTTAGGCTTTGGTGATTCTGGATGTTCCCAAGGGTCCAGAATTGTCCCTGGGAAAGCTGTCCTTTTTCTCTTTCTCCGGCTGGAAGTAAACATCTGGCAACCGACTGCCGTACGCAGGCGTCCTGGGGGAGCCCCCCCCCCACCCCGGTTTCCTTCGGGACGCACATTGGTGTCTCACCGAAGAGCCCACATTCCCAACTGGGGGCACGCCAGCGTGGAATGTAAGGCTGTTTAGAACGGCGTACCTTGAGGCCGTGTGAAGGCCGTACAAACGAGAGCTTTCGAGCGAACAGGGCAGCGCTTCGCCATCGTCGTCGCACGTTCACGGAGCTTAATCAAACGAAGGCATTTACTTCCTGTGGCTCAAACGCAAGAGAGGAGTTGGAAGGCATCCAGTGCCCTTTGACAGTTGTTACAACGAACGTGAGTGCACGGTGTCTCGTGAAATAAAGCCCTAGCACTGTTGAAGCCCTCCGTTAAGGCATGCTTCTTCGCTCCTAGGGCACTCCGAGGTGTTACTGACGGGGGAAATCTGGACTTTTGCTTGAGGCCGGGGTGGGGCGAGGGGACTCACAGTTCTTGTGCCGGCGAGCTCCCGAGCGCTCCTGCTGAAGCTCCCAGCAAGGAACTGAGAGCAGCAGGCCTCACACGCGTAAACTCAGACTTCTGCTGTCACGAGTAAACTCAGACTTCTTATGGGAGGCCTTCCGGCAGCAAAGAGAAGGTGGGCGCGAGCAGTGTACTTCAGGCAGCTTAGGACCCGCCACTGTCTCGTTTACCACGGAGGGGAATAAGGTTTAGCCAGGGTCGCCCAGCTTCAAACCGGAGCTCCTCTAGGGATGCTCAGCGGTTTCTGCTTACCTCAAGGAAACACAACGGGAGGAACAGGGCCCTTCCGTGGAGGCCCGTTTGGGCACAGGGACCTCTGCGTGGGAGCTACTGGGTAAGTATGGCAGTCCCTTAGGTAGGCCTCAGTGACCAAGGCTCTCTGGCTCATGCCTAGCTGTGTAAAGAAGTGTGGCAAACGCACGTACTGCTCCTCAGGCTGGGCGCACAGCCTAGCTTTCGCTTCTATGAGAGTGCTGTCCCGAGTCTCTTCCTGGAGCCAGTCGTCAGCACGGTGCCTTTTGGCACTGCAGTTCTCTTTCAGTCAAGGAGGCCGTTCGACTGGCAAAGGGAGTCTGCGCAGCACTGCTTTCGCGAGGCTCTTTGACGACTGGGGCACTCAACCCAGGCAAGCCAGAGAGCAGTACGTTGCCCTTGCTCTGAATGTGAAGAGCTTCCTCCAGGGGCCTGTTTAGGCTAAGGTTCCTCTAGAAGCCGGGAGCCGCCGTTCCGCCACGGAGAGGAGTCATCCTGCGCAATTGGCGAACGAGCTCCTATCCTGTGTGCCCCCAGGAGCGTCGCAGAGTTAAGGCACTCCGTGGTGGAGTCTGGCCTCATGGAAACCACTGCACACCCAACTGCCCCGACGTGAAACGCTGGAACTTTTACCTTGAGGCCTGAGGTGACCTTTCGTTTGGCCGGAGCGGAACATGTAGTGCCGTGGGAGGAGTTTCTAGCAAGGTATTGCCAGCACGGTTTTCCGCTTTGAGAGAACACGCAGCCTCGGCCCACAACGACAATCCTGCCGTGCAGAGACGTCGGGCCGCTAGTGCTGTTCGGGCAGCTTTGAAGCCAAGCGCACGGCGCCTCCAAACGGGGAGAAAGCGTACTCTCCCATCCGCGTCCCGCTTTCAAGCTGAATGACGCAGCGTGTTTCTCGGAAGGTTCTGCCGAGCTATCTAGTACAAGGGAGAGAGTGCCTGCCTCTGCCGAGAAAGGTTTTGACGTGGGGATTGCTGGACGTGCGGAAGAGCGTTGCCCAGGCCGTGCCAAGTTTAGGCTTTGGTGATTCTGGATGTTCCCAAGGGTCCAGAATTGTCCCTGGGAAAGCTGTCCTTTTTCTCTTTCTCCGGCTGGAAGTAAACATCTGGCAACCGACTGCCGTACGCAGGCGTCCTGGGGGAGCCCCCCCCCACCCCGGTTTCCTTCGGGACGCACATTGGTGTCTCACCGAAGAGCCCACATTCCCAACTGGGGGCACGCCAGCGTGGAATGTAAGGCTGTTTAGAACGGCGTACCTTGAGGCCGTGTGAAGGCCGTACAAACGAGAGCTTTCGAGCGAACAGGGCAGCGCTTCGCCATCGTCGTCGCACGTTCACGGAGCTTAATCAAACGAAGGCATTTACTTCCTGTGGCTCAAACGCAAGAGAGGAGTTGGAAGGCATCCAGTGCCCTTTGACAGTTGTTACAACGAACGTGAGTGCACGGTGTCTCGTGAAATAAAGCCCTAGCACTGTTGAAGCCCTCCGTTAAGGCATGCTTCTTCGCTCCTAGGGCACTCCGAGGTGTTACTGACGGGGGAAATCTGGACTTTTGCTTGAGGCCGGGGTGGGGCGAGGGGACTCACAGTTCTTGTGCCGGCGAGCTCCCGAGCGCTCCTGCTGAAGCTCCCAGCAAGGAACTGAGAGCAGCAGGCCTCACACGCGTAAACTCAGACTTCTGCTGTCACGAGTAAACTCAGACTTCTTATGGGAGGCCTTCCGGCAGCAAAGAGAAGGTGGGCGCGAGCAGTGTACTTCAGGCAGCTTAGGACCCGCCACTGTCTCGTTTACCACGGAGGGGAATAAGGTTTAGCCAGGGTCGCCCAGCTTCAAACCGGAGCTCCTCTAGGGATGCTCAGCGGTTTCTGCTTACCTCAAGGAAACACAACGGGAGGAACAGGGCCCTTCCGTGGAGGCCCGTTTGGGCACAGGGACCTCTGCGTGGGAGCTACTGGGTAAGTATGGCAGTCCCTTAGGTAGGCCTCAGTGACCAAGGCTCTCTGGCTCATGCCTAGCTGTGTAAAGAAGTGTGGCAAACGCACGTACTGCTCCTCAGGCTGGGCGCACAGCCTAGCTTTCGCTTCTATGAGAGTGCTGTCCCGAGTCTCTTCCTGGAGCCAGTCGTCAGCACGGTGCCTTTTGGCACTGCAGTTCTCTTTCAGTCAAGGAGGCCGTTCGACTGGCAAAGGGAGTCTGCGCAGCACTGCTTTCGCGAGGCTCTTTGACGACTGGGGCACTCAACCCAGGCAAGCCAGAGAGCAGTACGTTGCCCTTGCTCTGAATGTGAAGAGCTTCCTCCAGGGGCCTGTTTAGGCTAAGGTTCCTCTAGAAGCCGGGAGCCGCCGTTCCGCCACGGAGAGGAGTCATCCTGCGCAATTGGCGAACGAGCTCCTATCCTGTGTGCCCCCAGGAGCGTCGCAGAGTTAAGGCACTCCGTGGTGGAGTCTGGCCTCATGGAAACCACTGCACACCCAACTCCCCCGACGTGAAACGCTGGAACTTTTACCTTGAGGCCTGAGGTGACCTTTCGTTTGGCCGGAGCGGAACATGTAGTGCCGTGGGAGGAGTTTCTAGCAAGGTATTGCCAGCACGGTTTTCCGCTTTGAGAGAACACGCAGCCTCGGCCCACAACGACAATCCTGCCGTGCAGAGACGTCGGGCCGCTAGTGCTGTTCGGGCAGCTTTGAAGCCAAGCGCACGGCGCCTCCAAACGGGGAGAAAGCGTACTCTCCCATCCGCGTCCCGCTTTCAAGCTGAATGACGCAGCGTGTTTCTCGGAAGGTTCTGCCGAGCTATCTAGTACAAGGGAGAGAGTGCCTGCCTCTGCCGAGAAAGGTTTTGACGTGGGGATTGCTGGACGTGCGGAAGAGCGTTGCCCAGGCCGTGCCAAGTTTAGGCTTTGGTGATTCTGGATGTTCCCAAGGGTCCAGAATTGTCCCTGGGAAAGCTGTCCTTTTTCTCTTTCTCCGGCTGGAAGTAAACATCTGGCAACCGACTGCCGTACGCAGGCGTCCTGGGGGAGCCCCCCCCCCACCCCGGTTTCCTTCGGGACGCACATTGGTGTCTCACAGAAGAGCCCACTTTCCCAACTGGGGGCACGCCAGCGAGGAATGTAAGGCTGTTTAGAACGGCGTACCTTGAGGCCGTGTGAAGGCCGTACAAACGAGAGCTTTCGAGCGAACAGGGCAGCGCTTCGCCATCGTCGTCGCACGTTCACGGAGCTTAATCAAACGAAGGCATTTACTTCCTGTGGCTCAAACGCAAGAGAGGAGTTGGAAGGCATCCAGTGCCCTTTGACAGTTGTTACAACGAACGTGAGTGCACGGTGTCTCGTGAAATAAAGCCCTAGCACTGTTGAAGCCCTCCGTTAAGGCATGCTTCTTCGCTCCTAGGGCACTCCGAGGTGTTACTGACGGGGGAAATCTGGACTTTTGCTTGAGGCCGGGGTGGGGCGAGGGGACTCACAGTTCTTGTGCCGGCGAGCTCCCGAGCGCTCCTGCTGAAGCTCCCAGCAAGGAACTGAGAGCAGCAGGCCTCACACGCGTAAACTCAGACTTCTGCTGTCACGAGTAAACTCAGACTTCTTATGGGAGGCCTTCCGGCAGCAAAGAGAAGGTGGGCGCGAGCAGTGTACTTCAGGCAGCTTAGGACCCGCCACTGTCTCGTTTACCACGGAGGGGAATAAGGTTTAGCCAGGGTCGCCCAGCTTCAAACCGGAGCTCCTCTAGGGATGCTCAGCGGTTTCTGCTTACCTCAAGGAAACACAACGGGAGGAACAGGGCCCTTCCGTGGAGGCCCGTTTGGGCACAGGGACCTCTGCGTGGGAGCTACTGGGTAAGTATGGCAGTCCCTTAGGTAGGCCTCAGTGACCAAGGCTCTCTGGCTCATGCCTAGCTGTGTAAAGAAGTGTGGCAAACGCACGTACTGCTCCTCAGGCTGGGCGCACAGCCTAGCTTTCGCTTCTATGAGAGTGCTGTCCCGAGTCTCTTCCTGGAGCCAGTCGTCAGCACGGTGCCTTTTGGCACTGCAGTTCTCTTTCAGTCAAGGAGGCCGTTCGACTGGCAAAGGGAGTCTGCGCAGCACTGCTTTCGCGAGGCTCTTTGACGACTGGGGCACTCAACCCAGGCAAGCCAGAGAGCAGTACGTTGCCCTTGCTCTGAATGTGAAGAGCTTCCTCCAGGGGCCTGTTTAGGCTAAGGTTCCTCTAGAAGCCGGGAGCCGCCGTTCCGCCACGGAGAGGAGTCATCCTGCGCAATTGGCGAACGAGCTCCTATCCTGTGTGCCCCCAGGAGCGTCGCAGAGTTAAGGCACTCCGTGGTGGAGTCTGGCCTCATGGAAACCACTGCACACCCAACTCCCCCGACGTGAAACGCTGGAACTTTTACCTTGAGGCCTGAGGTGACCTTTCGTTTGGCCGGAGCGGAACATGTAGTGCCGTGGGAGGAGTTTCTAGCAAGGTATTGCCAGCACGGTTTTCCGCTTTGAGAGAACACGCAGCCTCGGCCCACAACGACAATCCTGCCGTGCAGAGACGTCGGGCCGCTAGTGCTGTTCGGGCAGCTTTGAAGCCAAGCGCACGGCGCCGCCAAACGGGGAGAAAGCGTACTCTCCCATCCGCGTCCCGCTTTCAAGCTGAATGACGCAGCGTGTTTCTCGGAAGGTTCTGCCGAGCTATCTAGTACAAGGGAGAGAGTGCCTGCCTCTGCCGAGAAAGGTTTTGACGTGGGGATTGCTGGACGTGCGGAAGAGCGTTGCCCAGGCCGTGCCAAGTTTAGGCTTTGGTGATTCTGGATGTTCCCAAGGGTCCAGAATTGTCCCTGGGAAAGCTGTCCTTTTTCTCTTTCTCCGGCTGGAAGTAAACATCTGGCAACCGACTGCCGTACGCAGGCGTCCTGGGGGAGCCCCCCCCCCACCCCGGTTTCCTTCGGGACGCACATTGGTGTCTCACAGAAGAGCCCACATTCCCAACTGGGGGCACGCCAGCGTGGAATGTAAGGCTGTTTAGAACGGCGTACCTTGAGGCCGTGTGAAGGCCGTACAAACGAGAGCTTTCGAGCGAACAGGGCAGCGCTTCGCCATCGTCGTCGCACGTTCACGGAGCTTAATCAAACGAAGGCATTTACTTCCTGTGGCTCAAACGCAAGAGAGGAGTTGGAAGGCATCCAGTGCCCTTTGACAGTTGTTACAACGAACGTGAGTGCACGGTGTCTCGTGAAATAAAGCCCTAGCACTGTTGAAGCCCTCCGTTAAGGCATGCTTCTTCGCTCCTAGGGCACTCCGAGGTGTTACTGACGGGGGAAATCTGGACTTTTGCTTGAGGCCGGGGTGGGGCGAGGGGACTCACAGTTCTTGTGCCGGCGAGCTCCCGAGCGCTCCTGCTGAAGCTCCCAGCAAGGAACTGAGAGCAGCAGGCCTCACACGCGTAAACTCAGACTTCTGCTGTCACGAGTAAACTCAGACTTCTTATGGGAGGCCTTCCGGCAGCAAAGAGAAGGTGGGCGCGAGCAGTGTACTTCAGGCAGCTTAGGACCCGCCACTGTCTCGTTTACCACGGAGGGGAATAAGGTTTAGCCAGGGTCGCCCAGCTTCAAACCGGAGCTCCTCTAGGGATGCTCAGCGGTTTCTGCTTACCTCAAGGAAACACAACGGGAGGAACAGGGCCCTTCCGTGGAGGCCCGTTTGGGCACAGGGACCTCTGCGTGGGAGCTACTGGGTAAGGATGGCAGTCCCTTAGGTAGGCCTCAGTGACCAAGGCTCTCTGGCTCATGCCTAGCTGTGTAAAGAAGTGTGGCAAACGCACGTACTGCTCCTCAGGCTGGGCGCACAGCCTAGCTTTCGCTTCTATGAGAGTGCTGTCCCGAGTCTCTTCCTGGAGCCAGTCGTCAGCACGGTGCCTTTTGGCACTGCAGTTCTCTTTCAGTCAAGGAGGCCGTTCGACTGGCAAAGGGAGTCTGCGCAGCACTGCTTTCGCGAGGCTCTTTGACGACTGGGGCACTCAACCCAGGCAAGCCAGAGAGCAGTACGTTGCCCTTGCTCTGAATGTGAAGAGCTTCCTCCAGGGGCCTGTTTAGGCTAAGGTTCCTCTAGAAGCCGGGAGCCGCCGTTCCGCCACGGAGAGGAGTCATCCTGCGCAATTGGCGAACGAGCTCCTATCCTGTGTGCCCCCAGGAGCGTCGCAGAGTTAAGGCACTCCGTGGTGGAGTCTGGCCTCATGGAAACCACTGCACACCCAACTGCCCCGACGTGAAACGCTGGAACTTTTACCTTGAGGCCTGAGGTGACCTTTCGTTTGGCCGGAGCGGAACATGTAGTGCCGTGGGAGGAGTTTCTAGCAAGGTATTGCCAGCACGGTTTTCCGCTTTGAGAGAACACGCAGCCTCGGCCCACAACGACAATCCTGCCGTGCAGAGACGTCGGGCCGCTAGTGCTGTTCGGGCAGCTTTGAAGCCAAGCGCACGGCGCCTCCAAACGGGGAGAAAGCGTACTCTCCCATCCGCGTCCCGCTTTCAAGCTGAATGACGCAGCGTGTTTCTCGGAAGGTTCTGCCGAGCTATCTAGTACAAGGGAGAGAGTGCCTGCCTCTGCCGAGAAAGGTTTTGACGTGGGGATTGCTGGACGTGCGGAAGAGCGTTGCCCAGGCCGTGCCAAGTTTAGGCTTTGGTGATTCTGGATGTTCCCAAGGGTCCAGAATTGTCCCTGGGAAAGCTGTCCTTTTTCTCTTTCTCCGGCTGGAAGTAAACATCTGGCAACCGACTGCCGTACGCAGGCGTCCTGGGGGAGCCCCCCCCCACCCCGGTTTCCTTCGGGACGCACATTGGTGTCTCACCGAAGAGCCCACATTCCCAACTGGGGGCACGCCAGCGTGGAATGTAAGGCTGTTTAGAACGGCGTACCTTGAGGCCGTGTGAAGGCCGTACAAACGAGAGCTTTCGAGCGAACAGGGCAGCGCTTCGCCATCGTCGTCGCACGTTCACGGAGCTTAATCAAACGAAGGCATTTACTTCCTGTGGCTCAAACGCAAGAGAGGAGTTGGAAGGCATCCAGTGCCCTTTGACAGTTGTTACAACGAACGTGAGTGCACGGTGTCTCGTGAAATAAAGCCCTAGCACTGTTGAAGCCCTCCGTTAAGGCATGCTTCTTCGCTCCTAGGGCACTCCGAGGTGTTACTGACGGGGGAAATCTGGACTTTTGCTTGAGGCCGGGGTGGGGCGAGGGGACTCACAGTTCTTGTGCCGGCGAGCTCCCGAGCGCTCCTGCTGAAGCTCCCAGCAAGGAACTGAGAGCAGCAGGCCTCACACGCGTAAACTCAGACTTCTGCTGTCACGAGTAAACTCAGACTTCTTATGGGAGGCCTTCCGGCAGCAAAGAGAAGGTGGGCGCGAGCAGTGTACTTCAGGCAGCTTAGGACCCGCCACTGTCTCGTTTACCACGGAGGGGAATAAGGTTTAGCCAGGGTCGCCCAGCTTCAAACCGGAGCTCCTCTAGGGATGCTCAGCGGTTTCTGCTTACCTCAAGGAAACACAACGGGAGGAACAGGGCCCTTCCGTGGAGGCCCGTTTGGGCACAGGGACCTCTGCGTGGGAGCTACTGGGTAAGTATGGCAGTCCCTTAGGTAGGCCTCAGTGACCAAGGCTCTCTGGCTCATGCCTAGCTGTGTAAAGAAGTGTGGCAAACGCACGTACTGCTCCTCAGGCTGGGCGCACAGCCTAGCTTTCGCTTCTATGAGAGTGCTGTCCCGAGTCTCTTCCTGGAGCCAGTCGTCAGCACGGTGCCTTTTGGCACTGCAGTTCTCTTTCAGTCAAGGAGGCCGTTCGACTGGCAAAGGGAGTCTGCGCAGCACTGCTTTCGCGAGGCTCTTTGACGACTGGGGCACTCAACCCAGGCAAGCCAGAGAGCAGTACGTTGCCCTTGCTCTGAATGTGAAGAGCTTCCTCCAGGGGCCTGTTTAGGCTAAGGTTCCTCTAGAAGCCGGGAGCCGCCGTTCCGCCACGGAGAGGAGTCATCCTGCGCAATTGGCGAACGAGCTCCTATCCTGTGTGCCCCCAGGAGCGTCGCAGAGTTAAGGCACTCCGTGGTGGAGTCTGGCCTCATGGAAACCACTGCACACCCAACTCCCCCGACGTGAAACGCTGGAACTTTTACCTTGAGGCCTGAGGTGACCTTTCGTTTGGCCGGAGCGGAACATGTAGTGCCGTGGGAGGAGTTTCTAGCAAGGTATTGCCAGCACGGTTTTCCGCTTTGAGAGAACACGCAGCCTCGGCCCACAACGACAATCCTGCCGTGCAGAGACGTCGGGCCGCTAGTGCTGTTCGGGCAGCTTTGAAGCCAAGCGCACGGCGCCTCCAAACGGGGAGAAAGCGTACTCTCCCATCCGCGTCCCGCTTTCAAGCTGAATGACGCAGCGTGTTTCTCGGAAGGTTCTGCCGAGCTATCTAGTACAAGGGAGAGAGTGCCTGCCTCTGCCGAGAAAGGTTTTGACGTGGGGATTGCTGGACGTGCGGAAGAGCGTTGCCCAGGCCGTGCCAAGTTTAGGCTTTGGTGATTCTGGATGTTCCCAAGGGTCCAGAATTGTCCCTGGGAAAGCTGTCCTTTTTCTCTTTCTCCGGCTGGAAGTAAACATCTGGCAACCGACTGCCGTACGCAGGCGTCCTGGGGGAGCCCCCCCCCCACCCCGGTTTCCTTCGGGACGCACATTGGTGTCTCACAGAAGAGCCCACTTTCCCAACTGGGGGCACGCCAGCGAGGAATGTAAGGATGTTTAGAACGGCGTACCTTGAGGCCGTGTGAAGGCCGTACAAACGAGAGCTTTCGAGCGAACAGGGCAGCGCTTCACCATCGTCGTCGCACGTTCACGGAGCTTAATCAAACGAAGGCATTTACTTCCTGTGGCTCAAACGCAAGAGAGGAGTTGGAAGGCATCCAGTGCCCTTTGACAGTTGTTACAACGAACGTGAGTGCACGGTGTCTCGTGAAATAAAGCCCTAGCACTGTTGAAGCCCTCCGTTAAGGCATGCTTCTTCGCTCCTAGGGCACTCCGAGGTGTTACTGACGGGGGAAATCTGGACTTTTGCTTGAGGCCGGGGTGGGGCGAGGGGACTCACAGTTCTTGTGCCGGCGAGCTCCCGAGCGCTCCTGCTGAAGCTCCCAGCAAGGAACTGAGAGCAGCAGGCCTCACACGCGTAAACTCAGACTTCTGCTGTCACGAGTAAACTCAGACTTCTTATGGGAGGCCTTCCGGCAGCAAAGAGAAGGTGGGCGCGAGCAGTGTACTTCAGGCAGCTTAGGACCCGCCACTGTCTCGTTTACCACGGAGGGGAATAAGGTTTAGCCAGGGTCGCCCAGCTTCAAACCGGAGCTCCTCTAGGGATGCTCAGCGGTTTCTGCTTACCTCAAGGAAACACAACGGGAGGAACAGGGCCCTTCCGTGGAGGCCCGTTTGGGCACAGGGACCTCTGCGTGGGAGCTACTGGGTAAGTATGGCAGTCCCTTAGGTAGGCCTCAGTGACCAAGGCTCTCTGGCTCATGCCTAGCTGTGTAAAGAAGTGTGGCAAACGCACGTACTGCTCCTCAGGCTGGGCGCACAGCCTAGCTTTCGCTTCTATGAGAGTGCTGTCCCGAGTCTCTTCCTGGAGCCAGTCGTCAGCACGGTGCCTTTTGGCACTGCAGTTCTCTTTCAGTCAAGGAGGCCGTTCGACTGGCAAAGGGAGTCTGCGCAGCACTGCTTTCGCGAGGCTCTTTGACGACTGGGGCACTCAACCCAGGCAAGCCAGAGAGCAGTACGTTGCCCTTGCTCTGAATGTGAAGAGCTTCCTCCAGGGGCCTGTTTAGGCTAAGGTTCCTCTAGAAGCCGGGAGCCGCCGTTCCGCCACGGAGAGGAGTCATCCTGCGCAATTGGCGAACGAGCTCCTATCCTGTGTGCCCCCAGGAGCGTCGCAGAGTTAAGGCACTCCGTGGTGGAGTCTGGCCTCATGGAAACCACTGCACACCCAACTGCCCCGACGTGAAACGCTGGAACTTTTACCTTGAGGCCTGAGGTGACCTTTCGTTTGGCCGGAGCGGAACATGTAGTGCCGTGGGAGGAGTTTCTAGCAAGGTATTGCCAGCACGGTTTTCCGCTTTGAGAGAACACGCAGCCTCGGCCCACAACGACAATCCTGCCGTGCAGAGACGTCGGGCCGCTAGTGCTGTTCGGGCAGCTTTGAAGCCAAGCGCACGGCGCCTCCAAACGGGGAGAAAGCGTACTCTCCCATCCGCGTCCCGCTTTCAAGCTGAATGACGCAGCGTGTTTCTCGGAAGGTTCTGCCGAGCTATCTAGTACAAGGGAGAGAGTGCCTGCCTCTGCCGAGAAAGGTTTTGACGTGGGGATTGCTGGACGTGCGGAAGAGCGTTGCCCAGGCCGTGCCAAGTTTAGGCTTTGGTGATTCTGGATGTTCCCAAGGGTCCAGAATTGTCCCTGGGAAAGCTGTCCTTTTTCTCTTTCTCCGGCTGGAAGTAAACATCTGGCAACCGACTGCCGTACGCAGGCGTCCTGGGGGAGCCCCCCCCCACCCCGGTTTCCTTCGGGACGCACATTGGTGTCTCACCGAAGAGCCCACATTCCCAACTGGGGGCACGCCAGCGTGGAATGTAAGGCTGTTTAGAACGGCGTACCTTGAGGCCGTGTGAAGGCCGTACAAACGAGAGCTTTCGAGCGAACAGGGCAGCGCTTCGCCATCGTCGTCGCACGTTCACGGAGCTTAATCAAACGAAGGCATTTACTTCCTGTGGCTCAAACGCAAGAGAGGAGTTGGAAGGCATCCAGTGCCCTTTGACAGTTGTTACAACGAACGTGAGTGCACGGTGTCTCGTGAAATAAAGCCCTAGCACTGTTGAAGCCCTCCGTTAAGGCATGCTTCTTCGCTCCTAGGGCACTCCGAGGTGTTACTGACGGGGGAAATCTGGACTTTTGCTTGAGGCCGGGGTGGGGCGAGGGGACTCACAGTTCTTGTGCCGGCGAGCTCCCGAGCGCTCCTGCTGAAGCTCCCAGCAAGGAACTGAGAGCAGCAGGCCTCACACGCGTAAACTCAGACTTCTGCTGTCACGAGTAAACTCAGACTTCTTATGGGAGGCCTTCCGGCAGCAAAGAGAAGGTGGGCGCGAGCAGTGTACTTCAGGCAGCTTAGGACCCGCCACTGTCTCGTTTACCACGGAGGGGAATAAGGTTTAGCCAGGGTCGCCCAGCTTCAAACCGGAGCTCCTCTAGGGATGCTCAGCGGTTTCTGCTTACCTCAAGGAAACACAACGGGAGGAACAGGGCCCTTCCGTGGAGGCCCGTTTGGGCACAGGGACCTCTGCGTGGGAGCTACTGGGTAAGTATGGCAGTCCCTTAGGTAGGCCTCAGTGACCAAGGCTCTCTGGCTCATGCCTAGCTGTGTAAAGAAGTGTGGCAAACGCACGTACTGCTCCTCAGGCTGGGCGCACAGCCTAGCTTTCGCTTCTATGAGAGTGCTGTCCCGAGTCTCTTCCTGGAGCCAGTCGTCAGCACGGTGCCTTTTGGCACTGCAGTTCTCTTTCAGTCAAGGAGGCCGTTCGACTGGCAAAGGGAGTCTGCGCAGCACTGCTTTCGCGAGGCTCTTTGACGACTGGGGCACTCAACCCAGGCAAGCCAGAGAGCAGTACGTTGCCCTTGCTCTGAATGTGAAGAGCTTCCTCCAGGGGCCTGTTTAGGCTAAGGTTCCTCTAGAAGCCGGGAGCCGCCGTTCCGCCACGGAGAGGAGTCATCCTGCGCAATTGGCGAACGAGCTCCTATCCTGTGTGCCCCCAGGAGCGTCGCAGAGTTAAGGCACTCCGTGGTGGAGTCTGGCCTCATGGAAACCACTGCACACCCAACTCCCCCGACGTGAAACGCTGGAACTTTTACCTTGAGGCCTGAGGTGACCTTTCGTTTGGCCGGAGCGGAACATGTAGTGCCGTGGGAGGAGTTTCTAGCAAGGTATTGCCAGCACGGTTTTCCGCTTTGAGAGAACACGCAGCCTCGGCCCACAACGACAATCCTGCCGTGCAGAGACGTCGGGCCGCTAGTGCTGTTCGGGCAGCTTTGAAGCCAAGCGCACGGCGCCTCCAAACGGGGAGAAAGCGTACTCTCCCATCCGCGTCCCGCTTTCAAGCTGAATGACGCAGCGTGTTTCTCGGAAGGTTCTGCCGAGCTATCTAGTACAAGGGAGAGAGTGCCTGCCTCTGCCGAGAAAGGTTTTGACGTGGGGATTGCTGGACGTGCGGAAGAGCGTTGCCCAGGCCGTGCCAAGTTTAGGCTTTGGTGATTCTGGATGTTCCCAAGGGTCCAGAATTGTCCCTGGGAAAGCTGTCCTTTTTCTCTTTCTCCGGCTGGAAGTAAACATCTGGCAACCGACTGCCGTACGCAGGCGTCCTGGGGGAGCCCCCCCCCACCCCGGTTTCCTTCGGGACGCACATTGGTGTCTCACAGAAGAGCCCACATTCCCAACTGGGGGCACGCCAGCGTGGAATGTAAGGCTGTTTAGAACGGCGTACCTTGAGGCCGTGTGAAGGCCGTACAAACGAGAGCTTTCGAGCGAACAGGGCAGCGCTTCGCCATCGTCGTCGCACGTTCACGGAGCTTAATCAAACGAAGGCATTTACTTCCTGTGGCTCAAACGCAAGAGAGGAGTTGGAAGGCATCCAGTGCCCTTTGACAGTTGTTACAACGAACGTGAGTGCACGGTGTCTCGTGAAATAAAGCCCTAGCACTGTTGAAGCCCTCCGTTAAGGCATGCTTCTTCGCTCCTAGGGCACTCCGAGGTGTTACTGACGGGGGAAATCTGGACTTTTGCTTGAGGCCGGGGTGGGGCGAGGGGACTCACAGTTCTTGTGCCGGCGAGCTCCCGAGCGCTCCTGCTGAAGCTCCCAGCAAGGAACTGAGAGCAGCAGGCCTCACACGCGTAAACTCAGACTTCTGCTGTCACGAGTAAACTCAGACTTCTTATGGGAGGCCTTCCGGCAGCAAAGAGAAGGTGGGCGCGAGCAGTGTACTTCAGGCAGCTTAGGACCCGCCACTGTCTCGTTTACCACGGAGGGGAATAAGGTTTAGCCAGGGTCGCCCAGCTTCAAACCGGAGCTCCTCTAGGGATGCTCAGCGGTTTCTGCTTACCTCAAGGAAACACAACGGGAGGAACAGGGCCCTTCCGTGGAGGCCCGTTTGGGCACAGGGACCTCTGCGTGGGAGCTACTGGGTAAGTATGGCAGTCCCTTAGGTAGGCCTCAGTGACCAAGGCTCTCTGGCTCATGCCTAGCTGTGTAAAGAAGTGTGGCAAACGCACGTACTGCTCCTCAGGCTGGGCGCACAGCCTAGCTTTCGCTTCTATGAGAGTGCTGTCCCGAGTCTCTTCCTGGAGCCAGTCGTCAGCACGGTGCCTTTTGGCACTGCAGTTCTCTTTCAGTCAAGGAGGCCGTTCGACTGGCAAAGGGAGTCTGCGCAGCACTGCTTTCGCGAGGCTCTTTGACGACTGGGGCACTCAACCCAGGCAAGCCAGAGAGCAGTACGTTGCCCTTGCTCTGAATGTGAAGAGCTTCCTCCAGGGGCCTGTTTAGGCTAAGGTTCCTCTAGAAGCCGGGAGCCGCCGTTCCGCCACGGAGAGGAGTCATCCTGCGCAATTGGCGAACGAGCTCCTATCCTGTGTGCCCCCAGGAGCGTCGCAGAGTTAAGGCACTCCGTGGTGGAGTCTGGCCTCATGGAAACCACTGCACACCCAACTGCCCCGACGTGAAACGCTGGAACTTTTACCTTGAGGCCTGAGGTCACCTTTCGTTTGGCCGGAGCGGAACATGTAGTGCCGTGGGAGGAGTTTCTAGCAAGGTATTGCCAGCACGGTTTTCCGCTTTGAGAGAACACGCAGCCTCGGCCCACAACGACAATCCTGCCGTGCAGAGACGTCGGGCCGCTAGTGCTGTTCGGGCAGCTTTGAAGCCAAGCGCACGGCGCCTCCAAACGGGGAGAAAGCGTACTCTCCCATCCGCGTCCCGCTTTCAAGCTGAATGACGCAGCGTGTTTCTCGGAAGGTTCTGCCGAGCTATCTAGTACAAGGGAGAGAGTGCCTGCCTCTGCCGAGAAAGGTTTTGACGTGGGGATTGCTGGACGTGCGGAAGAGCGTTGCCCAGGCCGTGCCAAGTTTAGGCTTTGGTGATTCTGGATGTTCCCAAGGGTCCAGAATTGTCCCTGGGAAAGCTGTCCTTTTTCTCTTTCTCCGGCTGGAAGTAAACATCTGGCAACCGACTGCCGTACGCAGGCGTCCTGGGGGAGCCCCCCCCCACCCCGTTTCCTTCGGGACGCACATTGGTGTCTCACAGAAGAGCCCACATTCCCAACTGGGGGCACGCCAGCGTGGAATGTAAGGCTGTTTAGAACGGCGTACCTTGAGGCCGTGTGAAGGCCGTACAAACGAGAGCTTTCGAGCGAACAGGGCAGCGCTTCGCCATCGTCGTCGCACGTTCACGGAGCTTAATCAAACGAAGGCATTTACTTCCTGTGGCTCAAACGCAAGAGAGGAGTTGGAAGGCATCCAGTGCCCTTTGACAGTTGTTACAACGAACGTGAGTGCACGGTGTCTCGTGAAATAAAGCCCTAGCACTGTTGAAGCCCTCCGTTAAGGCATGCTTCTTCGCTCCTAGGGCACTCCGAGGTGTTACTGACGGGGGAAATCTGGACTTTTGCTTGAGGCCGGGGTGGGGCGAGGGGACTCACAGTTCTTGTGCCGGCGAGCTCCCGAGCGCTCCTGCTGAAGCTCCCAGCAAGGAACTGAGAGCAGCAGGCCTCACACGCGTAAACTCAGACTTCTGCTGTCACGAGTAAACTCAGACTTCTTATGGGAGGCCTTCCGGCAGCAAAGAGAAGGTGGGCGCGAGCAGTGTACTTCAGGCAGCTTAGGACCCGCCACTGTCTCGTTTACCACGGAGGGGAATAAGGTTTAGCCAGGGTCGCCCAGCTTCAAACCGGAGCTCCTCTAGGGATGCTCAGCGGTTTCTGCTTACCTCAAGGAAACACAACGGGAGGAACAGGGCCCTTCCGTGGAGGCCCGTTTGGGCACAGGGACCTCTGCGTGGGAGCTACTGGGTAAGTATGGCAGTCCCTTAGGTAGGCCTCAGTGACCAAGGCTCTCTGGCTCATGCCTAGCTGTGTAAAGAAGTGTGGCAAACGCACGTACTGCTCCTCAGGCTGGGCGCACAGCCTAGCTTTCGCTTCTATGAGAGTGCTGTCCCGAGTCTCTTCCTGGAGCCAGTCGTCAGCACGGTGCCTTTTGGCACTGCAGTTCTCTTTCAGTCAAGGAGGCCGTTCGACTGGCAAAGGGAGTCTGCGCAGCACTGCTTTCGCGAGGCTCTTTGACGACTGGGGCACTCAACCCAGGCAAGCCAGAGAGCAGTACGTTGCCCTTGCTCTGAATGTGAAGAGCTTCCTCCAGGGGCCTGTTTAGGCTAAGGTTCCTCTAGAAGCCGGGAGCCGCCGTTCCGCCACGGAGAGGAGTCATCCTGCGCAATTGGCGAACGAGCTCCTATCCTGTGTGCCCCCAGGAGCGTCGCAGAGTTAAGGCACTCCGTGGTGGAGTCTGGCCTCATGGAAACCACTGCACACCCAACTGCCCCGACGTGAAACGCTGGAACTTTTACCTTGAGGCCTGAGGTCACCTTTCGTTTGGCCGGAGCGGAACATGTAGTGCCGTGGGAGGAGTTTCTAGCAAGGTATTGCCAGCACGGTTTTCCGCTTTGAGAGAACACGCAGCCTCGGCCCACAACGACAATCCTGCCGTGCAGAGACGTCGGGCCGCTAGTGCTGTTCGGGCAGCTTTGAAGCCAAGCGCACGGCGCCTCCAAACGGGGAGAAAGCGTACTCTCCCATCCGCGTCCCGCTTTCAAGCTGAATGACGCAGCGTGTTTCTCGGAAGGTTCTGCCGAGCTATCTAGTACAAGGGAGAGAGTGCCTGCCTCTGCCGAGAAAGGTTTTG